>NW_013667379.1:17561-23553 GCF_000517525.1 Limulus polyphemus | reverse complement strand
GTATATAAATCGTTGTTTGTAATAACTATTTGTAATAACTGTTATTGTAAATTGTATCATTGCTTGTGTATTAACATATATTTGTATTTTTAAAAAATGTGTGTATCAATCTTGTTGTCAAATAAATTGCATATATATCGGCATTTATTTAACTACTAAATTTAAATTATCATTGTAATACGTAACACTGTTATATTTAGCACACCTTTTCCAAACATGAGATGTGATAGTTGTAGTCATAGAATAATAATTTCTCAATACGAATAAAAGTTCAGAAAATATTGTAACTCTGGAACATCGGTCATTGAGGAATGACTTTTCACACAACCTGATATTATAATAATGATAAGTTTTTAGGCAGTTAAAAATTCTTGGGTTGGTCTTATAATATTATTTTCATAAATTTACGAATATTATACGTAAAAGTTTGAAAATAATTCACAGACATTAATCTTACGTAAAAGACGTTTTATCCCCCTGAGCAACAGAATCTATAAACATATATTTTTAAATATATATATATCAAAATATATACGCACACTGTACATCATGTTTAAGTAAATTGTCAATCGCTATGATTCTTCTGTCAATACTTCATATCACCTCCACGCCACAAACACACCGTGTTTCATTTTCTAGTTTTTAAGACTCACACCTTTGGTTCAAACGTTTCATCTTTTTAAATCAATGGTGTGCAAGAAACATTGAATTATACTTTGGTAATTACACTAACGTTCAACTCCAATACTGACAGTAATATCACTTCCTTATTGCCTTTTCTGTGTCGTATAATTCATCATTATTTCTTTAGTTCTTTTCAAATAATTTTGTCATATAGAGAGAAATATTGTTCCCCCTATAGTTAACTAAAATACATAGGTATTTCGCTTTGCAAGTGATTAATCTCTTTAAAAGAAATAACAATAGCCCAAATGGAATGACTTACACATTAAACATAAAAACAAAAACTTAAAAGATGAGAATAAGCTCGTGACAAACCGGCCTCGAGCCATTATGAGCTGAAAATGAAATAGGGCAATAAATGGAAGAGATAGAGAATTAAGCATAGCAAGAAGCTGCGAGCAACCTTGATAGTACTGGAAAACCCACCAACATAATAACTGAACAGGATAGCCAGAGGCGAAGGAAGTTCGATACAAGGTTAACTAGATTAAACAAGTACTAGGTGCTCATTCTCACACATGTCTTTAAAAAAAAGGACAGACGCACATTTGGAACCTTTTACTGTCTAGAGCAAGGGAATTTCCTTCTTTAGTTTTACCTGTTAGTGGATCTAGGAACCTTTTACTGTCTAGAGCAAAATACTTTCCTCCATTAGTTTTACCTGTTTAAGAACTTCCCTTTAGGAATAGGACTGGACGTGGCTAAGTGTTTGTTCCGGGGTCCACGGTTCGAGTCCCTTTCTCACAAAAAGTCACTAAGTGCACTTTGAAGCCATGGGTGCGTTATAAGAGTAACGGTCAACTCACATTATTCGATTAGAGTTACTCTAGGACTAGCGGTGGGTGCTGTTGACTAGCTTTCTTCTCTCTAGTCTATCAGTTCAAAATTAGGGATGTCTAGAGCATATATTTCTTGTGTTGAGGTAGGTATTAATTGTCGATAATGGCTTGCTGCAAGCATGGGATACTTGTTCCTAGGCTGATTCAGATGTCTGCAGTTGCAACTGGATGACTAGAGAACGACTTAACAAGGCTGGCTGAGATGTATTCGGTTCACAGTAAGGCACAAAGCATCGTGCCTGCAATTATGACAGAATCACATTCAGTAAACCAACAACATGAGGGATAATCATTTGTTTTCTTTTATACAAGACTTAAACTTCGTCCTTCTGCCAGAAAGCAGGCTTATACATACTTGAAGAGAAATAGTAACCAGATCTAACCCTATTTTCATATATGACTGTGATGTTCATATCAGTGGTGAAAGAAAGGTGCGGGCAGAAATAAGCACTTGTAGAAGTACCTACTTTTACATCCTGAAGTAGAGTAACATTAATGCCACGCTTTATAGAGCCCACATCTTATTAGCCTTTATGCTTCCAAATGCTAGTGCAATTTGACGTAACTTCAGCCTATTGAATGATGATGCCTGCTTCGCTGTGCAAAACCAGTTAAACCATTCCTTGAAGAAGAAAAGGTTGACTTGTATATTCACCAGACTTCAGTCCCCTGACTCCAGACATTAAAGATGTCCCAGAAAATGTTCTTTCAAGGGAGTGATCGAGGGTCTTGTCGAGACTCCATATTTAAGCATGTGGCATTGAATGCAGGTTGTCCTTGGTATTCTGTGGTAACCTTACTTTGTACCGGGGTGGAATATCATAAGCTGTAATAGATACAAATCTATCTCTAGTGAGTTTTCATTTAATTAGGCTGTATGACTAACCATTTGCATTCAGATCATATGATAGATCATCAGATACCTTTCTTCCTTAAAACTGAATTGAAAGAGTGATTGATATTGTTTTGTTTTGTTATAGTTAAAACATCACATATTCTGTTATCCTTTAGCCGTTTTTCGCAGTGAATTAAGTTGTTGCTAAATGTTATGGTTGTGGGATTTATAAATGGACTAGTGTAGGAAAAGTGCTGGCTTTAGCTTTGACTACTGTTTAATACATGGTACTTTGTTGTTGTTTTTAAATTATAGTCTCGACAATTTACAAAATTCTACGACTTTTCTCGATATTTCAAACACTTGATATTATTTTTTGATATTTTGATCGAGATATATTTTGTTATTCTGGGCTTAATTAGCACGAATCCAAAATGTCGAAGAATGACGGTCAAGTAAATAAATCAAATCACTTTCTTCGATGTAGGTGCTTGTAAGTTCGTACAACCATGGACAAAACCATGAAAACTGGCCTGAACCAGCACGAATTTCGTGCTGATCTACTCACGAGCGGTATCAAGGCCACTTGACACATTATCTAATAAAAAAACCAGCGTTAACTAGCTGATGCTTCTTACTAGGCCCACTACTAAAGTGTTAATCAGTGGCAAACCCAAGCTATACCATAGAGGTATAAAAACCTCTGATCAAAAGTCAAATAACTTTACATATAAACATTAAAACTGATACTAAAGTATACGTTAAAGCAAACGTATTCCTATACAACAACGTGACTAAAAATACTCAATGTTTGTAGGTTAAAAGATCAATGAACTAAAACCAGTTATGATTAGCTTACAATAAATTGGAAACGGTAGTTTGGTACCCTCGCTGTTAACAATAAACTTCTTCAACCTCGCTGTTAACAATAACCTTCTTCAAAAGTGTAATAATATTAATAATATATATATTATTAATACTGTAACAAACTTAATAGGGAGAAGAACCGGACAGGCGATTTTTTTTTTCTCGAGTTGATCAATCACACAAGTTATAAATTACAAAAGTACATAAATTCGTTTATATGTTATCGCAGAGTTTCAACATTATACAAACAAACACCTAAAAGGTCTATACTGCTATAGAACCCAAACAATATACACCACCCTCTTTTATGGATCTATAGATTAAATGAACTTTTGAATAACAGGTTTCATTAGACTACACATCTCTCTAGACGTTTCATCTTTTCATCAACTAACTTTGTTAGAGTGTATGAACAATTACATTAGACTAATTGAACAGATACTAACTTAGACTGTATTAACATTAGATTATAAAAACATATGAAGGCGACTGTTAGATTGTATGGACATTTAGGCTAAAGCATTTTAACATGAACTTCTACGCTGAATATACATCGACTAAACTATCCGACAGCAATTAACTTCTTTTGATATATGTACATCTAAATTACAACAATCGAAGATAAGTAACTAATGGATTTTTTTAAAAAACTTGCGTGTTAGGAATTGGACTTCTAAATCACTTGTCCTGAGTTCCTTGGTTATACTTGATACGTCGGGATCATATGCTGAGGACATTGTTACTACACGTTGGACAAAAAAAAACAAAAAACAACTACAGTAAAACCTGAGTTTAAAAATAGGACCAATGAAACTGTACTTACAAGTTAAATCTACGAAACGTATGCTGCGATATATTCTTTAAAATCTAATATATTGATTCATTCGTGTCACATGACCTGTTATTTATAATAAGATGTCTTTTTCTAGAAAATAGTTTAGTAAAATATATTAGTCCTAGAGATCCAATTTATTACTTCCTGTAACCCATAATAATTCAAGTAGAATTAATAGACCCTAGGTGGAAACTCATCCATAGTTCAATGTTTTGTCAATACTCTTTAAGCATTATTCAGAGACAAACCAAGAGTAAAATGCAATATTTTGTAAAATTTCATGACCATGACGAGTACAAGAGGCAAAAATACAATACGGTGTGGGTTAGTTTCTTCCTCACATACGTCCCTATATAGTTTGCTGGTTTTTATTCGTTGTACAATTATTTATCATATGCTGAGAACATTGTTACTACAAGTTGGCTGGCACGTTAACAACTGGTCACGCTAGGCCGTAAGAAACTGGAAAGTCTTCATTATCTAACGGGTAGATAGCAGCGTAAAAATAATCCTTGATTTAGTATTTACACGCATTATGAAGTTATGTTTAATTATGTTTAAACTCAGTTTTCACTGTAGTTGTTTTGTGTCATCATACCTCATCAAACCGAAGTAACTTTGGAATTTCATTATCAGAGTTATCGAAACTGGGCAAATAACGATGTCGCTTTCACTCTGCACAAAGGGGGCAATATTATTAATGTCATTGTATAACAACTTTAGTATTGACCGAGAAGCTCGTGTTTTTCAAAATGAAACTGTGGTTGGTTGTATAAAAGGAACCAAGAGCTCCATTAATATGTAGGCACATTAAAAGTAGTTCGGGATTAAATTACGATATGTAAGATTCTACTTGCATCAAACTTTCCATGGAGTTCTTTGACTAAAATAATATAATTTTAGAGACTAAAAAATTAGTTAACATTAAAACAAGCAGTATCAAACTTTTCTGACATAAAAGGCAACACATCCTAAAAAGATTGCAGGATATTTGCAATATTTGACATTTATAAAGTACCAAGCTGAACTTATGATTATAAAGCGGTTGTAGATGGTAAAGATATATTCCATTTAACCGCAGATTGCGAAATGAAACTTCTTGAACTTTCCTTTCACGTGATCATTGCATCGTGCTTCTTTAGATGCTACTTATTCGACAAGGTTTAAATTACCACTTCTCTAAATTCTTATTAATAAAAAAAAACATATTATAAAACATTTCTACAGTGTCTTTACATAACCACAAACCAGGAAGAAACTGATTTAAAACAGGACATTTCAGTTTTAAATGTCACCACCGTATTTAAAGTAGTATCCTGTGCCGTATGATGAAGAGTTGCGTAAGACGTGGCCAAGGCCGAAGCCAACAAAACTAAGTGCTCGTCGTTAAAACACCTTATTTAACTTCAGCATGACATGAACTCAGTTAAGAATGTAAGACTTCTACTGGCACCAAATCATAGAAGATGTAGATTTCCTAAGGAATTCTTAATTTGTTTTTATACCCTTCACTACCGGAAAAGTCTACATATAACACTTATTGACTAAATAAATGAGTAATAATTAGTAAGATTAGTTACAGTATTGATATATATATATATTGTTCATGACCCATGTGTTATCAGGGACCGTGTAAACAAGAGAGTTATAGATCCATAAGCAATGCATTGTTATTCAGGAACATCTATGTTTAGTTCATTTTGTTCATCAGTAATAAGGTAACGCAAGTCCATGTTCTTATTGTTTAAAATAAACATGACTGTGAAAATTTCTGTTTACGTATCAATCTTTATACTGTTGTATTCCAAAAAAAAAAGAAAAAAAAAGCAGCGCTTAAGGCTGTCCAGCCTTACTTCTAGGTGTATCTAACACTGTGGATTTGTAGATCTAATGTGAAATATAATAAACTCGTATTAGCAATAAAACATTTTT
>NW_013667379.1:11171-16676 GCF_000517525.1 Limulus polyphemus | reverse complement strand
CAAACAAACAAAAACAAACATCTCACATTATCCCAGAGAATTGTATTGACCTTTTTATATGGTGGAGAAGTTTGTCTATGCATCGATCAGTTTTTACCTGAAGTAGCTTAAAACTGTAATACTCACTGTTCACTAATTTTATGTTGTCTAATATGAACTTATTTTGTTTTATACCACTAATGCTAAATCCGACAAGCCAAGAAAATATGACTGCCATATTTGGCTGAAAAGCTGGATAACCTTTGCTATCATTAGCCTAATTAGACCATTGTTCAAATCGAAGGAAAAACAGAGGAGAACATCATTCTCAGTTAGAGCCTACTGATTCTCTCTGTGCTAAATGTTATCTCCATTAACCATTGGTAAAGCTGGTTTTTTAGTTTGCCTTTAGTGTATTTTACGCAATCAATGAGATAATTAAAGAAATTGGATTTTTGGAAACAAATCAACTTAAAAATCTTTAGGTCTAGTTTGTATTTTCTTGGTTTCGAGGCTCTTTTTCAAGCCAGAAACGACCCTGTCGGTTAATGATGAAGTACTGTAGGACGTTCAGAAAGGAAACACTACACGAGAAATGATGTTACGCGAGATAGAAACACGAGAATTAAACAATGTTATGCGAGAGTGTTAGTATATTTTACTCTACTTTACGTTATTCGGAGTTCCCTTTGTTAAATAGTAACACTTCAACAATAGAATTAAACTGAATAGACCTAAATCCACGATGCCCTCTAGATCCCAAATGCTCTTGAAAGGTTAATTATTTTTTAACTCACGGTTCCCTGGTGGGACAGAGGTAAGCCAGGTTGTAGACTTACAACATTTAAATTCGGGGTTTGATTCCCGCGATAGACACCAAATAGCCCAATGCAGCTTTGCTCTAAATAAAAACAACAAATCTTATATTGTGTTTAATACTACGTCAACGAACTGGCTTTTTATAGATAATTCGTACATTTGTAGTGGAAAAAATTAGCTAACATTTGGGTTTATTAGGTAAGTAGTTTTATTTGTAGTTTTATGATGATTATCGTCATATACATTCATGTCTTCTTTTTAATATCCAATAAAGTAAACACACTACTCCCAGATGTAGGTTAAAGTTCATCGCACAGCAATAAGAATATTCTTGAAAATATATCATGATATCTGAAGCACGGCCACAAAATCTGATTATATTTCACATTAGCACACTCTAATTGTGTTTCAAACGAGCGATAATTTCACTATAACATAGCTTCCTCACGTTTAGCATAGGATTTTATTTCATTATCACACTGTTAACATGTTTTACCGGAATATCATTTCTCCTTAGAAAACATTTTCGTTATGTTTCACAAAGAGTGTTTTCTCCTTAAAATACATTTTCACCATGCTTCACGCATAGTAGTTCTAGCTTTTCGTAAATCAGTAATATCAAGGTGGAGTTTCTAGGTAAACTAAACGATGTATTTAAAAACAAGATGACTGTTGTGACGGTTCGCGATGTCACCATACACACTACACGTACTGTACACTTGGGGACAGACAGATACGTATATATAGTACAAGAGGATGGGCCTTACATAAGTTTACCTAATTAATGAACCAATGGTATATTCGATCAGATATACAATAGAAAATATAGTATGTTGTTACTACAACTACATGAGTGCGAATGAACGGGTTTTGGTGTTTTTTTATAGGACACTTTCACTTCTTAAAGCAAGGTTCAAAGTGTTTGTCTTCCTTGTTTAAAAGCTTATAACGTCGAATGTCAGAGCGAGGATTTTTTTTATTAACGGGATGTAACTTACATCCCGTTAATATCTGTAGGTTTGTGAGAATAAACATTTAATGTCTGTAGGTTTGTGTGAATAAACATTTAATGTCTGTAGTTTTGTGTGAATAAACTCGTTCTTTCATTATTCCCCACAAAATAAGTGAGCTGAAAAGTCATTCGGTAAAATTACGCATGCCTCCCCCCTTGTATACACATATATATATATATAACGCTTCATCCAAGCGTTATTAGGCCACATGTAGACGGCTTTTGTATTTCTTGTTTTTGTATCATTTGGAGGACATGTCGACAAAACATAATAGAACTGTATCTTTACTCCGTAACCTTGTTTTTAGATGTATAATGTAATACAATACCGTTCAACCGTTAACGGTGACTGTATAGCTAATAATTTCATGACTAATATTTATCTTAATTTTAAAACTGTAAATTTTTCCGATGAAGTATGTGTGCAATTACAAACTGACTTTTCAGGAAGCTGTAGAGAAATGACGCATCTCTAATACGTGCAATAATCGGGTACCAACCACATTTTGCGTGACGAAGTGACTTCCAAACAAGTCATCTGGTAGTGCTGTTAAAGTTACCTATTGTATTTTAACCTTAATATTTGATTCAAATTTAATCTTTTATTTATTATTCCTCGATATAGATGTATTGTGATATAAATAAAGAGAGATTTCAAATATTAAATCTTTTAATTATATTAAACGGAAGCTAGAATTTCCACATTTTTTATCATAACAGTATTGAAACTTACAGTTTGCCTCAATTCTTTTTATGCGTTTAGGTAAAATTAAATAAATAATACTACAGTATATGTTTTGTTCTATTTGTTGCTGTAAAAACAGAGGCGATTTAACTGCTTATTATGTGAACATATTACCAATCATAAAATTGTAAAAAAAGAAACAATTGAAAAGTAATTAGCTAACTTGGTCTATTTTTAGCTTTCTGTATTTGTTTATATGAGTTCCAACACTACAAATAAAAATGACGATGACTACGTTGTTTGGATTGTTTGTTTGTAATTAAGCACAAAGCTACACAATGGGCTATCTGTGCTCTGCTCACCACGGGTATTCAAGCCCGGATTCTAGCGTTGATAAGTCCGCAGATATACCGCTGTGCCACTGGGGGGAAGACACGCAACATTTGAAAATAAGTGTGATAAACGTGAAATAAAATATTCAACCAACGCTTATATTTCAAAAATAAGAGAAACTTGGGCAAGTTATCACAAACTTTGTATTCAAAAAAATGCGAATAGTTTGAAAACAAAGGAACTTAAAAACTTCAGAGATCTTTAAATTACTTTCTCTTCTACATCATATTATTTACAGGGATTGGACAAAAAAAGAAAAGAAACATCCAGTGGAAGAGGTTCAGCAACGTGTGCTTCCATCTTTAGTTATTAGTACTGTTTCAGTTCTTTATAGTAGAGCAGCTGCTTGTTCTGGAAAGGTATGCTAAGGAAATAGGCTTCATTCCTTGAGGACACAATCTGAACGACGGTTCTCTCATGGTGATCATTCAACCACTTTTACCATCATTGGATAAGACTTATGAAATATTCGCCATACTGTAATAAAATTTGACATTGTTTCTCTTGTAAAGCCAAGAAGTAGCTTTACAATCCGTCCTAGCCTGGCACAGCCAGATGGTTAGGGCGCTCGACTCGCAATCTGCGGGTCGCAGGTTCAAATTCGCGTCCCACCAAACATGCTCGCCCTTTCAACCCTATAATGTGACGGTCAATCCCATTATTCTAAGTAAAATAGTAGCCCAAGAATTGGAGGTGAGTGGTGATGACTAGCTGCCTTCCCTCTAGTCTTTCACTGCTAAAGTAGGGTCGGCTAGCGCAGATAACCCTCGTGCAGCTTTGCGCGAAATTCCAAACAAACAAACAATCCGTTCAATTTGAAAGTCAGTTAAATGACTTCTTTCTCATGCCTCTCAACAAATAACATGGAATAGAGCTTATATATATATTCAAATAATACAGATCACCAGTATCGCCTGTGTTAGAAGTCATACGAATAACAAAGTAATCGGTTAGTTGAAGATCTAGTCCAATTAAAATCTGGGGAAGAATGGACAGATCTTTAAGCAGATGTCTCCCTTTGTGGGTCCAACCCCTGTACATTTTACTCAGTATCACATTACTTAAAAGTGCAGTAAATTTGGTTCATAGTAAGAGATAACTTGATTAAATGTTGTTTGTTTATGTTGTTTTTTAGTTTGATTTTTGACCAGACTTCTTTCAATAAAACTAAGGGTTAAACAAGCTCTTACAGAGTAAAGTATCTTTATGATAACATGTGACAATAAATGATGAAAGATGAAACAAGTATCAAGAAATGTTATAATAGTTATAATCAATGCTTAAAAACTGGAAAATCTGACAATTTAATAAAATAAGCACGTCACCATATTAATGAATTTTGTTCCCATCCTTATAACGTATAAGTCGTTTAAAAAAAGTTGAATAATAATAATATACAATTATTTTTAAAATTCCAGACTAATTTTTTTATTGCAAGTGTTACAATGAGAGGAGGTTATATTTCATCTTGCGATAGGGGATGGTCGGAAGAACTCATACAATACGTACCTTAACAATTACTATACGGTAGCGCAAATTTTGTACGTAAAAACATACAAAAGAATATCATTGTTACATTACAAAGAACATAAAATTCTTTACAATGCTTCCATAAAGCACCAAAATAATAACTTTCATAAAAACTGTAGAAAAATGTTTGTTAGTCAAGTAAAAAGTCTTCTGTTATTTATTTGTCTACAATAGAAAACACTCGTACAACTAGGCTAACTCATCGTAATTTCCTTGAAAGGAGGCCGAAGGCCACCTGGAGAGGTCACCTGTATTTATTGTCTGTCAGTTAGCCAGTAGACACTAAATTGACGTCGCATAAATGTTGCAATGTAACATTTGATTTAAAAACACAACTATAAATAAAGAAAGTAAAGGAATTTGAAACATTTGTAATTACACGTATAAAGTTTGTGTAATATTCTTTCTTCACCGCAAGCTACTTACATTTTTTATCAACAAAGTTCTGTATTTCAGCGTGAAAGAAACATGGGGCCCAATCTATTTTTAGGCTTCCCACGTGTCATTGCGTCAGACCGGTTCTGGGAAATTCCGCTTTTCATTCCAGCCAAGGGCAGTCCAAAACATGAGACAAGGTTACCATAATAGTTTCGGCGGTGTCGAGAGTTTTTGAGGGTAGCTTGGATATCCACTTGTTTGAAAATGCCGTTCTTAGTTACCTTGTGGATTTTCAAACATAGATTATTTTTGGTCAATGTAAGATTCCATATAGAAGGGGCAGAAGTTACAGGTACTGAAAATAGAAAGTTAAAATGGGTCATGGTTTCAGGATCCTGCGTGAAAGAAAATGAACTAACAGTTTTTATAATGTAATGTAAATATTGCAGAGGGTTTATTTACAATGTTGACAGCTTAATGCGAGTCTAATGAAATAAAATAATCAGGAATTAACATAACTGAACCAGGAAATGGATACCAAAATAACAAGGTCATAAACACGTTTATATTATTATACAAGATAAAGAGGTTTTGTTTGTTTGTTTTTTGAATTTCGCGCAAAGCTACACGAGGGCTATCTGCGCTAGCCGTCCCTAATTTAGAAGTTTAAGACTAGAGGGAAGGCAGCTAGTCATCACCACCCACCGCC
>NW_013667379.1:0-10171 GCF_000517525.1 Limulus polyphemus | reverse complement strand
TATATATATATATATATATATATATATATATATCAATACTGTAACTAAATACTGTAACCGGGCCCAGATAAAGAGGTAAAAAATTCGTGGAATCTGATCAAAAGCGCAATATATAAGAATAATAAGGCAATTATAAAGAACAAAATATTTCGCCAAACTGAATCCTTGTAACTTAAGGGACCTGACTTGTCATCTTTATTTTTCTATAGTTGTAAACAACAATTACTTTTTTTGTTAATATTTTAGTTAATTATAACGTATATAATAGGGGTTTCCAATAAAACGTACAATTGTAGCCAAGACGACACGCCTAAAACATATATTTTTTTTTAATTTCAAAAACACACATGACATAAGTACTTGATTTCATATCTTTGGATAACTTAATGTTTTTGCATTCATGGTTGGCTTATGGGTAATCTTCCCTTATACACAGAATGTTTTCGATATTATTTACTCTATAACCATAATGGCATGGAAAGTAAATATTATGTTAAAATATCAATACGTTCTAGAGATATAGCCTACTTCTACGATCAGAGAAATTGACCCTATTCGTTTAACTGTCTGAGTCCACTTTTTACTTTTGTTTACGTGTAAAATTTCATTCGTGAATTCATAAAGGAAGACTGTAGGATCTTTTGAACTTGAATTGCTGCATCTAATAATTTGCTTCGATTCATCTTTTGAATCATTGGGCCTTACTCAATAGCTCGCGAATTAATCACCAGGGCCGAGTTTATAGGCTACAGAAGATTTGATTATTTGTTCTGCTTTGTGGTTAATTGCTAATCTTACTTCATGCAAGTTATTTGCTGTTGGTCAATTATTAATAAATTCAATCTTCGTTGGCTCTGGAGACACTCACTCTCCACTGGTACCAGGAAAGAACAATCCACACTTCTTGAGATTCAGCTTAAGGTTCTTTCTCCTCCGTTGATCCAGTACTTTTCTCAGTCCATCACAAGCATCATTAAAGACCTTCCCCTGTGTGATTACGTCATCTAAGTAGATGAGTAGGATAGTCCAGAGAAAGAGAACACATTGAATTCATCGTTGTAATGTAGGAAGTATATTATACAATCGAAATGGTATCATAACATATTGCCACAACACATTTCCTGAAGTAAAAACTGTCTTTTCTCAACTTTCTTCATAGACGTACGCTTGCCAATATCCACTCTCTTCAGGTCCATTAACCCTATAAAGTAGAGTCAATCTTTTACAGTAGGTAAGCACTTTTCTTTATGACTTCATTTGTCATACACAACCTTATATATTTACCTCTCCTCTTCTTTTACTTCGAGAGTGCAATTATTGTTCTCCAAGGACTATTATTCGGTTAAGTTACTCTTTGTTCTTTCAGAATTTCTATTTTTGAGAGCCTCAGACTTCTTTGTAAATACAAGTCATCTGATCGACTTATGTATTGAGGCTGCACCTCTATTATATATCTTATGAGATTTCTCATTTATACAGCCTAAGTCATGAGGTCCATTGGAGAAGGTATCTTAGTATCTTATGAGCAAGTCACGCAACCTATGGTGGTTATCAGTTTAAGTCTTTTACTGTTCCAGTCATACAGCCTCTAGAAATGAATTAGTAAGTTCCCTTGTGTGAAGATATGACAGACTTCCTCATCTTGTTTCATGATTACTACTTTTTTGTGTTTTTTTTATGTGGAAGTACTACTTGTTAAACTTCACATCTTGTGATGTTCTGTCCAGTAATAAGTCAGATTTCATGGTTTAGTGTGCTCATGGTCTATTAATGGAATCTTTATTCTTCGGATCTACAAGAGTTTTTCATAAACATAATCGTTTAGAACAAGTTGAGGTATTTGGTTCTATTATAGTCTAATCACTAGATATGAAGTAATTCCTAAGAAGTCCTGTTAATGAATATTTCAATATTTGGTGATATAATAATGCCCTCTGAAAGCTCAAGCTCTGTACTGTAATTGTCGCATGGAGCATAGGATTATCTTGGTCATAAACTGTGAAATAGTTTGAAGCAAGACTAAGCTCACATTCAAGTTTATGCATTAAGTATATTCATTCTTCCTTGATGTCATTTACCCACATCATAATGTGTAAAGACGATTCCCAAGTAAGGGTGACGTGCAACTTTTCTCTTGTTGGAGCTTTATCTCTTTGCATAATTCAATCTTCTTTATATCTGGAGACAATTTCCCGGTTCTTATTATTAGGTTCAAACAATGGTAGCTGTTCAATCAGTGTCAATCAACATGTTGACACGTTTCTAGTTAATGAATCCATTAGCTCGAGGAACAAATTTCCTTAAAACAAGAACTTCTTATCTGGGTTGGGACAGATGGAATACTCTAAGCTCAGCGGTAGCCCATAAGTCTAGCTAATTCCTGTTTTCCTATATCATATTAGAACCTTGTTGTTCCTATGATCGTTTTGGACTCTATGACTCATCATCTACTTGGCTTGTTATCATCTATTAATTCATTACAACTTTGATTATAATGTTCATGTTTTCAAAATTATAGCAGTTCTCCTTTTTTGAAATCTTTTTGGAGAAGTTTTTATTTTCTAAATGATCTTATCTGCAGTTTCTGGCAATGTGTCCTTTTCAGTTGCAATTGAAACATTTATTGTTTTGTGTTTTACTTCTTCCATTCTACCTATTTAATCCTCTGGATTATTCTATATCTCCAGCAGTGGAAATTATGTTTCCACACTATTTGATCTGATACTCCCATAATTACTGAATGGTGCTTTAAGTTGTTTATCTGTACCTTTAATTGATTCACGTTCGCTCGACAACTGAATAGCTTCTCTTCAGGATGTACACCTACTCTGCTTTAGTCCGATTCACATATCATCATTCACTATGGCGGCTGTGAATTGGTCACTTGCCAATTAATCTATTATTTCACGTGAAGCATCTAGCTAAGATAACTGGACAAGATTTATGCTTCTTCCGCGAGTTCAGTTAAGGTATCGCCTTTCCTCCTTACTTTTATCCTAAACTTTTCCTGTATGGTGTAACACTCCGAATCCATTCGATAAGGTGACCACTAATGCATTGTAATTGTTACAAGACAAATATCTTGCTGTTTCACTAATCCATGTATTTACTTTAGAAATTATTTCAAACTATGCATGATATACCCATCGTGCCTTTCCATTATTGTCTGTTGATTTCTGGACTTAACGATGTTGTTGAAATGACTTATTAAATTACGTAACTTGATGAAGTAGTGGTGTTGTCCAGGAATAACCTACACTAACAGTAGCACTGCTGTAGTAGTAATGACACTGTAGATCAGACGTATTTCCATATTCCACATAGTAATTTATGTTTGAAACTGATGTTTTAAACAGATGTACAGAGGCGTGTGGATGGTTTGATCCTTGCAATTGCCATTTCAGTTTGGAGATGTTTTATCACGGTATCAACGTTCTTCTCTACTTCATTGGTCTCGTTTTTATAATCCTTCTATACATTTCTGATGGCTTCTTCAATCTTGTTGTTATCATTTTCTGTACTTCACTGACGTTCCTGTATATTTCATTGATCTTTTTTTGTATTTCTTTGATGTCCTTTTATACTTTGATGATCTTGTTTCTATAATCTTTCTGCTCATCTCCTATGGCTTTTTCGATAAGTAGTTGAAAGTGGTAATGTGGCAGGAAGCTTAATATTAAGTTATTCAAAGTCCAGACTTAGATCGGTTAAAACCAGCAAGACTATTTTATTAACATAGGAAACAAATTCGTGAAAACAGGTAATAACATAAAACAAATAACTTTATTTTTTATCATGTTTCATAGGCGTCAGTTAATCCTACAATGGCAGACTTTTGTTTATAACCGCTCACTTCCAGCGTGGTCCACATATTAAACACTAATATTTTTGTATGTTACAAAATTGAATGTAAAATACTTATTAAAAACATTGGGTGAAATCTATATTTTTATATAAAAATAAATGGAGGGATCCCAGCAGTAATTAGTGGATTAATTTCACTATTGATGGCATTTTTGTTCACGTTGTTTGTTTGACTCGTATGTTATTAAGTTATGAACCCATAAGCTAGTTGATGCAAAAATAGTTTAGAAAACCAATCTGTTTAGAAAGTTGATAGGGTGAAGTGAGTATTTTATCAGAATGTTTCAAGATGAAATATTTCTATTTTACTTTTTTGTTCTACAAATAAACGCCAGTAAACTATGATAAAGCTAATAACACAAACTAATAATAATAATAATATCTGCTATGTAATCGTAACATTGCATATAAAAGCAGTTAGAAAGAAATCTGCAAATGTTAAGTTTCTGTTAAAATCGGTTAAATCTATGACTTTCAGACTTTTCAGTTGTTTTTTGGTGCACAAACCTTCCTAGGGGCAAAAAGACTACTGTTAACAGTAACCGAGTTTTTGCTCAAGCTATTTCCGCTGCACAAACCACGAACTTTGCTTCAGGCTAGTTGTTATACCATTTATGTCTATGAAAACAGTTGCCTTAAAACCTGTAATATAAAGGGTATAGAGAACCATATGGATATAAATGTTGAAAGACCTTATACTAGTTAAAATATCTGTTTCTAAAGCTAGGAATGTCAGTTTTACAATAAAAACTGTACGAAAAAATTAACTCCCTTCACACATAGTGAGTCTGATGTGTTAGTAATCGAATATAAAGGCTCGAAGTACCGTATTTGCTCTTTCCTAAACTGGTAACCTAATCTTCTGAGGCCCAGAAAATTATGATGCAACTAAAACATAAGTTTTTTTATGATATATTTACTATAATGAACTAAACATGATGACAGAATAAATAATTCCTACTTGTCCAATGGAATGCCCCTCTGTAAGATACTACTTCTATGTGTGTTCAAATAACACGATGTGATTAGTACTTTTAAGCGACAAATCTCGACAACTATATCTTACGAGGTTATAGAACGTATCAATAAAAATATTGTGTGCGGACTTATAACGCTAGAAAGCGGGTTTCGATACCCGTGGTGGGCAGAGCACAGATAGCCCATTGTGTAGCTTTGTGCTTAATTAAAAAAACTAACTAACAAGATACTGGAATTTTTTATTGAAATAAGAAAATAAAAGCCTAGTATAAACGCAAAATTCAAATTCTCAATGGCTGAATATCAGATTAGTTCGTTTTAATATGTTGCAATTTTAAGTTGACAAAAAATATACATATTAATCTATTTTTGCTGGAATGTTTTCACTGAGTGCGAACAACTTCAGCTATTTCTCAAAATACAATAATTTTTTTTTGTTATCTTCCTATTGTATTTAGCCATGTATCTAAATAGTCTGTCAAAGAAATGTGCTAACGACTTTGAACATTTTTACTCAGTTTATAAAAAAAACAACTATTACTGGAGTCTGATTAAAAGAGTTATTCATTTGTCCGTTTCAGATTTTCGAACAAAGCTACATAAGAGCCACGTGTGCTTAGTCGTCCCTAATTTTGAGCTGATAGATTAAAGGGAAGACAGCTAGCTACTCAACAGCACCGATCAACAACTTTTGGGCTGCTCTTGTCTGACCAAATAATGGATTTTACCGTCATTCGTATAACGTACCGGCAACTCTAAAGTGCAGAGTGCATTTTTGTGGCAACAATTTATTCGTTGTCAAGCCCAAAGCTACATAATGGGCTATCTGTGCTGTGCCCGCCATGGGTATCGAAACCCGGTTTTTAACATTATAAGCCTTCAGACTTGCCGCTGAGCCACTAAAAGGCTGCTGCAAGGAGACGAGATACGTTAATCCTCGTATTCATATTCCGGTTTGATAATTATGAAGAAAAACATATTTAGTTTTCAGACGTTTCGGAACTTACAAAGAAAGTCAGTGGTGGATATGTTCTATATCCACCATTTTGTTTAAGAGCGGTGAACAACACTCGTAGAAACAAAACATCGCACAAAGAACTGACAAAGTCTTGAAATAGTCTGAAATTGCTGGTGATATTTTAGCCAATTATATAAATTAAAAAAAAAAATCACCATAAGTTTCATGAATAAAGAAATTGTTTTAGGCTAAGCAGGTACTAAATACCAGAATTATGTCGCTCATAATAACGATTGCAGAAACTAATAATTCACCCTTGTTTTAAAGTACTAGTCACTGAGAGAGAACGTCATCTGACTGTTGCTTTCTTTTTCCGTGCAGTTAAAAAGCTCACGAATTATCATACAGATGTGTGGTGAGGATAAAAATTAAGATCAATAGATTGCAAACATGATAATTTCAATGACTAATCAAAGGTTTAATAAACGCTCCAAACTTAGTACAGGAATTTATACAATTTTTAAGAGTCCAAATATAAAATTTATATGATTATGCAGTTTTCTCAACCAATGCTATAAACAAATAAACGACTGTTTTTGTTTTATATCTAACACAGTTCAGAAAATTTGATGCATCACGATTTGAATTTTTTGTTCTGTTTCCAAGTTTAAAAAAAAAGACAAATGAAACATGCTCGCCCTTTCAGCTGTGGGGGCGTTATAATGTGACGGTCAATCCCACTATTCGTTGGTAAAATAGTAGCGCAAGAGTTGGCGGTGGGTGGTGATGACTAACTGCCTTCCCTCTAGTCTTACACTGCTAAATTAGGGACGGCTAGCGCAGATAGCCCTCGTGTAGCTATGCGCGAAATTCAAAAACAAACAATATTATCCGAAAGTAATAAAAAAAAATGCCTTTGAGTTTCTAAAAGACAGTTTACTGACATTGTTCACTGTTTGGCACACAAGATAGCAGGAAATAGCACACGATCCGCGAGTTGTGAGTATGTAGCATTATATAACAGGTTGGGAGTGAGTGGAGTGACGTAGGAGCGTAAACAACTCGTATTTGTTTAAAAAATGTATATAGAATCCTGTATTCAAACTTACTTTTTACTATCATGTTTCTCTCCCTACAAAAACAAAATATTATTTATCATTGAAGTTAATCTATATTACAGGTCTTGCACGTGCTAACCGGTCTTGCCCTGTGCAACTGTTGTTTTTCGTTTTTCGCGCGTACTTGTTTGCACAACGTATGTCTGTAATAGTCGAAAAATTTAACAAAAAAAATTAAATAAATATATATATATATAGATTTGTGACAACCGTTGTGATAAATAGGATATTCTTAACAAAAGCTAATCGCAACGTTCCGTCATATCTGGAGGAACGGTTATGCTGACTGAGGTATTTGGTTCATAATAACTTCAGTATAATTTTGTTTTTATTAGCTGACATTTCGGCTTCTAGCCTTTATAGGAGATTACAGCAAACAAACGTAATGGTATTTACAAAGACTGAGCTACAGAACGCGATTGTTGTTCACGTGACTGGTTGAGACAACTTTATTTGTAGCTTTATTTTTACTTTTTGAGGCTATAGTCCTAAATGATTGACAGAAGTTTCTTTTATGACGTCATAGCCCCTGGTATATACAATGGTATGTATCAGTTTATACAGCTATGTAGGAAAACACTGTGATTTCTTTAAATACGTTATATGCACCGTTTTTATTCATAGTAAGTAGTTTGTTACTGATAAGAATATCCTGAATAGTAAAAGATTATCATTATAAAATACATCTTAAACGGAGTATAGCTTAAAAAAGGTTTACTGCAATGAAAGACACCGGTAGAGTTCGGGATCGTGAGCTAGTATACTTTCAGTTTTTCATATTAAGCTTCTACTGACATTTGGAGCACAGCTTATAACCAAAAGTAAACTAGCGCTAAACCAATGACTTTAATAATTTCACAACCAAAAGTAAAAGTCGCAAATTTAATATAATAGATAGAGAGGCAAACAGCGAATAACATTACAAACTACGTATGAGTAGGTACTATAAGTTGAATATTGAACAACAGGCAAACATTATAAGGTGATTATTGAACACCAGGCAAACATTATAAGGTGATTATTGAACACCAGGCAAACATTATAAGGTGATTATTGAACACCAAGCAAACATTATAAGGTGATTATTGAACACAAGGCAAACATTATAAGGTGATTATTGAACACCAGGCAAACATAACCACTCTGTAATTTTTAGTCATCCATACACAAGCTAATAAAAACCAGAGCTCGTAGATTTTCATACCTGAAATTATAAAATATAACGTGGAAAAAAAGGCATCCATACAGATGCAATGGTCCGTATTTTCCCTCTTTTTTTTTTTTGTTTATCTATCATTCTTCGAACTACAGAAATCTCCTGAGACATTATTTTATCAGTAACTGTGTAATTCTGTTCTGTGGTGACGCACCTCTCCTCCAAGTATAAAACCTCCTGACACATTATTTTTAGCAATAACTGAGTAATGCTGATCTATGGCAATGTACCTTTCCTCCAAATACAGAAACCTCCTGGGACACTTCTGTCTGGTGACTCACCATATTTTTAAAACTAAAATAATCTTCTCTTGTGAAGTGATTCATCTGAAACATTCTTCAACTGATACTGATGTGTAAAAAATTCATCGTATTTTTAACTACAAGAGTGATCTGAAACATTCTTCAACTGATACTGATGTGTAAAAATTCATCGTATTTTTAACTACAAGAGTGATCTGAAACATTCTTCAACTGATACTGATGTGTAAAAAATTCATCGTATTTTTAACTACAAGAGTGATCTGAAACATTCTTTCAATAGCACTGTTGTGCAGTGACTCATCGTATTTTGAACTACAAGAGTGATCTGAAACTTATCTTCAATAGCACTGTTGTGCAGTGACTCATCGTATTTTGAACTACAAGAGTGATCTGAAACTTACCTTCAATAACACTGTTGTGCAGTGACTCATCGTATTTTGAATGACAAGAGTGATCTGAAACATTCCTTCACTAACACTGTTGTGCAGTGACTCGTCATTTTTCAAATCACAAGAGTCATCTGAAATGTTCTTTCAACTAATATTGTTGTGCAAGACTCATCGTTTCAAACTACAACAATCCCCTGAATCATTCTTTATGAAAGTAATAGAGCTGTGCAGAGTAGTTTTGGAACTACAAGAATCACCTGGTGTTTTAGGTTCAGTGACCCACCGTTTTCCGCAGTACAAGTATCTTCTGAAATAGTCACAAAGTGAGTCAATAACCCCCATGACGTTACTAACTAGATATGTGTGTCGTCTGAGAAACTGATACACATAAACATAGGTATACATATCATCACTGTATCTTGCACAGTCTCCCTATAAATTGTGTTATTATTAAGACCAAATGAAAATAAAAAAATAAAACGAAATTCACGTTAAAGAAATATGAAGTTTAGAATAAATCCTTATTATTCCACACATAACTATTATTTTTTAAATGTAGTTTTTAATGTTTAGAATAAATACAAATACATGCTGAAGGCTCGGTAAAGTTATCTCTTTGGCATTCCTTTGTTTCTTTTGGAAAGAGTCAGCAATACATGAAGATTAGATTTTATGTTGCCTTTTTTTTTTTCTCTTCATTTTTTGTAACTCTAAAAATATTGGAACTTATCATTTAGATGAACAGAAATTTATTCTTACAAAACCGAAACATAGTTTTGCTGGAAACCACTACAAGATATCCTAATATTGTAAATATTAAAAGTTAAAACTTACCAGTTAATGGTTGATTTTGGTTATTTCATGCTTGTTTATAAAGAGATGCACACAACATTAAACATGTGTCGTACTCAGAACGGTAGATTAACTTCTGTTGTACCACGTGTATTTACTTTAGTACATAATTTCTACATCCATAACACACAACATTCGTTCTGTTACGCATTGATGAGTATCTGTTTCGAGCCGCGTTTTAAATCAAGGTTGCTATGACGACAGAGGAAAAAGGAGGAGCCTAAACTTGAAACGGCTAAAGCGTCAACCACTCATAAAACACTCAATAATACTCTTGCTGTTCCAGTAGTAAGCTAAGTATGTTTTTTGGTTGATATTAGGTCGTCATGTTCATGTCGCTTTTTTTTTAGATGAAAAAACCCGAACAACTTATATATTAAACCAAAACATTTATTAAATGAAATAGTCTCCATTTTTGTCGGTGATGCTTTTCCATCTTACCATCAGGTTGTTAATACCCTGATTAAAGAAATTACTTAGCTTTGAAGCAAAAAACATGTCGATGTCCTCTTAACACCTTCCACATTTTCATA
>NW_013667378.1:240153-250209 GCF_000517525.1 Limulus polyphemus | reverse complement strand
CATATTCCTTATATTAGTATATATGTAAAAGTTAACAGTTTTGTAATTACATATTCCTTATATTAGTATATATGTAAAAGAAAATTTCCCGCTACCAGATGTTACCTGAAATTCAAAATATTTTTTAATATGATAAATGGAAGCAGATCTAATGCCACTGGATCTAAATTAACGAAAATGTCAACTTATAGTAATTATTCATGGTTTCAACTTGTAAGTGACCAAGAATTATAAAATCATTTACTGTCTTTCCATTTTTCACTTTATGTCTTTCTACTACTAATCGATTTGACAGTAGTAAAAATCCTCATTCAATATATTCCAATGCTGTCAACAAATCATATATATTTTATTTTTTATTTGTGAACAGCTTTTTACAATATTAATAAATAACTTCGAAGCTTATTATGACATGTTATCATCATCAAAATCGTTTTTAAATCTCAAAATAATCAGGTCTAGAGTTGATAATAATTTATAATTTGTCACTTGTTCACATACCGATATCAAACGTTTTACCTACTCTACACAAGAAACAAATTAGGTTAACACGAGTTGTTTTTTGTAACAGTTCTTGTGTAACAGCTAATCAGAATTACAACCCTAAATATTACTGTAAAGCTGTCTAGATCTAGATTCATAATTTGAAAATTCGAGCAACAGTTACCATGTTCTTCTAATAGTCTAATAAAAAGAAAAGATAAAATATAGCTCATACAGACAGATATTTACCATACTTGTTTACTATAATCGGAAGCTTTTACACAGAAAGAAGTAAAATATGATATTGCAAACAGTACTATTACCAAAATCAATATTCCATTTATCCACAGTGGTATAGTGTAACGACGTAACTTGTAACACACGTACAGATAATGTCTGTTTTCTTCCTGTAATAAGCGTGACGTGCAAAGATTTATCTCCACTATACATTTTGTTATATTCGACATTGTAAACATTACCTACCTAATATAATTCTTGAAGCAATAGTAAACGAACATAATACATAAATAGTATATCAGTATCATTCGATTCTAGAACGTAACACTTTCAATTCCATCCACACAGCGACAGTAAAGCGATCTATGTAATTTTATATTATACAGGCGGCGTAATTATTATCATTTTAATGTGTATAAGAAACATTTAATATCAACTTACTGTATAAATGTGGCACATCCGACATTATGTTATCGTATCGAAGAGACACGTGCAATACATCCTGTTTTACATAAATGGCACATCCAGATTTTTACCCAGACTAACAACACTAGTACGTGTACGTCAGTTGACATTGTAAACACGGCACGACTAAACGTTTCGATTCTTCAGCTTTCTAGCATCTATTGTCACTGGTACATGTATAGTAATGCATTAGATATCATACAAACGTTATGTTAGTGTTTAACAAATGTGTAATAGCCTTACATAAACAATACTTCAAACGTAACTCACATTACAATAGGGCGGTGTTATTCTATACTCCAAGAACAATACATCCAATGTGTACTGAATATTCAAAAGAAGACCTACATACTATAGAACAACGTGTATTGTTTCTATTACTTCCTGAAACTATGAAGTTGTACGAGAGTTGTTAAATGGTTTTTGACCGGATCCCCACTGAAAACAATCAGTTGTGTTGAAAACGTTGTAGTTCTTCTGAATATCCGGTTCCAAGAATGTCAAAACGTTATGACACTTTATTCATCTTGAAATTCGTTTTATCCTTTTACTGAGTTGTGCTACTTTTACAGGACTGGGATTCCGTAGATCGGCTGTTCTTTCAGGTTTGAGAACCGAATTCTTTCGCAGGCGACAATCAAATTTCAGTAATAACATCTGGTCAGCGGTATCCTGCTTTTTAAAGATTTTTTATGGCGGTTCCATAAATAATTAAAAAGTGAGTAAGAAGTTGTAACAATATGTAACTTACGCATTTAAAAGTAATAAAATCCCGTTAAATAGTACCTGCTTGGCAATTTATTACTTCCAACATGAATAACAACATAAATTTACTATAAGAGCTATCAGGTAATCACATACGCGCGGAACGTATCGTATCTTTCGACACAACACATAAAGCTCTCATAACTAGTATAATATACAGAAAGAAAGTGCAGCTACATGAAATCGTTCGTTTCTACAGTCTCTGGTCATGTAACTGCGTGTCTCGCGATGTCCTTAACGCGCTATCCAAATATTTTATATTTAACGTGAAAGCATGAGAAACCCATTATCTGACACAGGAGCTGTTACAAAGTTGTAATGGAGTGACACAGAACCTAGATAACATACACAGATACTCACAAATATATACATCCACTATTTATTTCACTTCCTTAATTAATTTGGAAAATAGCCTCTGAACGTCTCTCCAAGGTACTTCGATCTTCCTACTTCAGAGATAACTACATCAAAGTTTAAGAAGCCGCTCACATTCCACTATTTGATCTGGAAGTTTGAAAATAGTTTAGAAATTAGAGAAAATCATGATATTCGCAGTAAGGTAGAGGAAGACACTCAAACTCATAAGAGCGCATCTCTGTCTGCATGATAAAGCTGAAACTCAGCGGGTGATCCGTTTGAAGTTTGAGTAGCACAGCTGATACGAGTCACAGACGTATTGAGCGAACGAAGCTTGTCATTCATTTCATAATCTGCAAAACAAAATACAACTTGTACTCTCATTTCATGTAATCAAATATACGAGTACTAAAGGTTTATAAGGTGTATTTTTATATACTGTAAACTTAGGGAAACTTATGTGTATTGAAAAATGCATATTTTCACTTTTATTCAGTATACCTTGCAATATTTGTTCTCGAGAAAAACTATAGTACAGCTACTACTTGAGTATGTTATTTTCGTCTTCATTTTTGGGCGCCTAGCAATAATAATAATAATAACAATAAGATCCGAAACGGCTGTATATTGGTGCCTAATACTAACCACCTCAACTTGCTCTTGATCTTTAACTCATTATCATCAAAGATGAATTAACTGCATTTTTACTGGTTTGTGAGATATTGTGTTGAATAGGTAGACACGCAGACTGTAGCAATAAAAAACGGGAAGGTTTCACCATAACGCTAATAGCATGAATATTTACCAAACAGCGACAAAAAAAATTGGTCACTCTTCATAAAAGAAAGAATTAATAAGAAATAAGTCTCCCGGATTATTTTATATTATTGTATTTAGCTAATGGTAGTTAATATGTCGAAGACATTGAAACTGTACAATTACATTAGGTAAAAACTTTTGGCTCAGGATTGTACTGCAGCAAAATTTAACATTTGCAAGTGGAAACTGAGGAAATGCTAGATAAATTAACAGATGTTAAGCCTACATTATGCCCGTTAGTGCGATATTACGCACCATAACATTCATAGGTAATATGAGGATATAGTGGTTACTGCTGTAACATTTTATCTATACTAAAGAACTACTTTATCAACAAGAAATCCCTACATTGTATTTTTGATTATCGACTTTCTCGCTCTCCTACCCTCTGGTGGGAAACATATCATAATGATAATGATACATAAAAGTCACAGAAACATATAATTTTATACTTTGTTGAATCATTTATCATATCAAATTATTTTTTGGTATCGTAGCTTCATATAGTTTCCAATCACTGCCACAGTATTACGTCATGAAAAACGATTCACTGATATTGAGTTACCATAGTGGCGCCAACTTAATGATCAGTAAAGCTAAAATGTGAATGAAATATCATTAAGATAGCATTGAATTTCTATAGGTTCGTCGACATATTCACAGGGTATTCCAACCTTAACGGACGTTAGAAAAATCAATTCATTATAATTGGATTATTTTATCATTTCTGTTTTACAAAAAGAAAAAATGTGTTTCTACTGACGAAAACTTTTTTGTCGCGTTTTGGAGTCATAAAGAAGTTTTGGAAAATATATGTGAAATAAAAAATCTTCACCACGCTTCACTAAAGTGTAATTTTTTTTCATGTGTTGGACGGGCACGGAGGTCCCAAGTCAGCGCCGTTATACCGCTGGACATACACTGTTCTTCCGAGTGTCCCCGTCCCACTAAACATGCTCGCCCTTTCAGCCGTGGAAGCGTTATAATGTGTCGGTCAATCACCCTATTCGCTGGTACAAAAATAGTCCAAAAGTTGGCGGTGGGTGGTGGTGATGACTAGCTGCCTTCCTCTAATTCTTCACTGCTAAATTAGGGAGGCTAGCGCAGATAGCCCTCGTGTAGCTTTGCGCGAAATTCAAAACAAACAAACAAATCTTCCAAGTGTGGGTGCATTTTTTAGGAGTAACAGTCAATCTCGTTATTCGGTTTAAAGCTACATAAAAACGCTGTAACGACGGATGTTGTTGGCCACTCTGTTTTCTTCACATCTTTTTATTGGTGACAGTTATACCTGAAACCCAGGGATCACTGATGTGGCCATTTCTCCCATATGGACAAAAGATGCCACTTTGAAATTACTAATATTATCACCACAACTATTTGAATATTGTATTTTTTATAATATCCATCAAAAACGTTTTTGAAGTTTCACATAACAAAATACCATCTACTTTTTTTTTTACGTATAGCTGGAAAGAACCTATGTTTTAAAAACGGTTTCATTCCGAACAGCATTAAGCATAAGCCTTCAATGGAATTGTCCTTATTTCAAATTATCTAACAAACAAATGATAAATAAATTAGTGAGCGCTAATAAACATTTCGATCCACAAAATTTCTGTATGGTAAGTTTTGAAAAATTAATATTTATATTGTATTACAAAAACAGAAATATTAAGTGTAACAGAATTAGCTTATGTTCGACTGAGTTTAGCTGTTATTCATTGATAATAATTTACTCCATGCTAGTCACATTTCAACTGTAAGCTCTATCCAGGCTGATAGATTTCAGGTTACAGGAATGAAGTGTGGTACGTAGATGGTAAACAGAATACTGACAGTCGTAGTCAGTGCATTTCAAAGGAAAACCATAAAGTTCAAACTATGTATGGAATATGTAATATCATAATATCAATACAAACCACCTAGATTTTACACATAAGTAGTTAGGCTTACCGCAAAATGGTGATTACTTATTGCATATATATATATTGCAAAAGCACGCATAACAAATGAACATAATGCTAAGGTATTTAAAACAACAAGATACTTTGATTTCTTAAGATTTTTTTGTAACAGGATATGGCTATTTTGCTCACCCACAAAAGCCACATTAAATATGTCGTATGAATCGTTTGTTCGTTTAAGAATTTTCGCGCAAAGCTACATAAGCAATGTCTACGCATAGCCGTTCCTACTTTTGAGTTGACAGGCTAGAGGCAAAGCCGCTAGTCAACAGCACCTACCGCCAACTCTTACGCTACTTTAATCGAATAGCGAGATATGTTACAGTGCACTCACGGTCCAAAAGTACGAAGCGCGTTTTAGCAGAAACGGGAGGCGAACCATTAATCCACATATTCATAGTCTGGGCTTCGATCGGTATAGCATGAATCGTAAACTATATATAATTTGACACAATGTAACTAAACAATTAATTACATATGCCCAAATACACATTCAATTTTGACAGATGGTTTTTAACAAATTTCTCCAGTTTATTAACAGATATACTCGAGAAAGCTTACAATGAATCCCCCACCTGTCTTCACTGTTAGAGCGGCTGTATTGTTTGTTTGTTTGTTTCTAAATTTCGCGCAAAGCTACACGAGGGCTATTTGCGCTAGGCAACTTTAATTTAGCAGTGTAAGACTAGAGGGAAGGCTGCTAGTCATCTCCACCCTAGCCAACTCTTGGGCTACTCTTTTACCAATGAATAGTGGGATTGACCGCCACATTATAACGCCCCCACGGCTGAAAGGGCGAGCATGTTTGGTGTGACGGGATGCGAACCCGCGACCCACAGATTGCGAGTCGAGCGCCCTAACTACCTGGCTTTGCCGGGCCTAGAGCGGCAGTAGTACGATACAGGTAAAAGTAAATGCACACATGACCTTGATACTAGCAGTGATAAAAACGTGTTCTCGCTGGTTAATATTGCTTATGCTGATTAAAACACACGTATCTCGTGAAAAGTCAGCAAGACATTTACTGTGAAAATTTTTATAATCATATATTTTTAGCAAAACCACTTAGATGATGACTTCAATAAGGAAATTAATTTGTCTGATAATTTATATTAAAATATATAATTAATTATATATATGGCATTTCACATTCATTTGTAGAAATTTAATCAATTCCTAAAAATGAGATCAGTGTCATGTAAGTCCCCCGTTGGGACAGCGGTAAGGCTTCAGTTTTACAATGCTATAATCAAGGATTTCGATTATCCTAGGTGGGCGCAGCAGGTAGCCCGATGTGACATTGCTATAAGAAAAAAACGAGTATGGAGGATTAGAATAAAAAAATGCATTAATTTTAAAAGTTCTGTCATCAGATCCAATAGTTATCTCTTATCTCTTCACATGTAACTAATTCATGTATTTTTTTCATAGAGAGATTTGGAAAAAAACTTCTACGAACACCCACCCCATCCCGAAAAAAGAACAACAACAAAAACAAACAAATAAAACACAAAAGAACACGACGTTAAATTACTCTATGTAAAATAGGCCTAACAGGTGTCACAGCTGTATCTTAAAAGTGACTCACAGTTCAATAAGTTAATTTTATTTTCCGAAGAATTGAGAAAGTGGCAGAAAACATTTTGTAGATGTTGTTAAGTTCACTTTGTGCTTACTAACGTTACAACATACCAATATATATATCCATAGGTAACACGAGATTATAGTGGTTGCTGCTGTAGTATTTTATTTATATTAAAGAAATAACTTACGAACAAGAAGTCCTTACCGTCAGATTGTGTGGCCGATTCAACTCTTGCTGATGACGAAATAATTAAAGTGTTATTCTTTAAAGTTCCACATTTATTCTGAGGCATCATTGACTGGCGAATGTTTTTTTCTGGATGTAGAAGTAGAATATACAGTTTGGGAGTAAATAAGCATACTAGGGTTACCGTAGAGCTAAGACTAATGGCTACTGACATTGTAGTGACGTTAAGAGCCACGTGCTCAGCTGTGGAGAAATAGATCGGCACAAAAGCCAGCCATATAATACACGTGGTATACATAGTGAAACCTATGTACTTGGACTCGTTAAAGGCTTCTGGAATCTTTCTAGTAAGAATGGCGTACACGGTACAGATGAGAGTTAAAGTAATTGGATAAGCGAAAGCTACCATATAGCTAGCATTAATAGAAGCTGCACATACCACGTGATTATCTTCTCGTGTTGGATAATGGTGAATCGCCCGAGGAGGCGTGAAGGCTAGCCACACGGTTGTAATCGATATCTGGACACCGATCAGTGCTCCACAGATGACCAGTTGGGATTTAGGGCTGATAAAACTTGGCCTTCTTGCGCTTCGTTTACCGGCTTTGAAAATCCGAGAAATTCTGTTGGTTTTAGTCAGAAGTGCACTGTAAACAACAGCGAAGCACAAACCGATACCAGCTTTCTGTGCGCCGCAGATGAAGTTTGTCGGCTTTTGTACCAACATGTACGTCATACCGTAACACATTAATATACCGGCCAAAAGGACGTAGCTAAGCTCTCGACCAGACGCCCTGACTACAGGAGTATCATTGTAACGAATAAATACTAAAATCACAAACACTGTGACGGAAATTCCTGTTGTTGAGAAAGCAAGCGCTCCAATGGCCCAATAACTATCTGGACTCATGTACAGCTCTGGAATGGCGATGCAATCTTCGTGGTTGTAGTCTGGGAGGAAACCCAAAGGACACTCCACACATTGAGTTTCCGAGAGGAGTACTTGGTATTTTGTACAGTTGAAACAATGCCAGCAGCAGTTTTCCCCTTCTACAAACTTTTTAGCTTGCCCTTTTTCGCAAGGGTCACTACAAACTGACGAGGGCATAGCTTTTTCATACAGACGAAACTGTATTTGAGAGAGGTTGAGGGTCAATTGACCATCTCGGTATTCGCCAACTCGAACCCATTGATAACTTGTTGGTTTCACCTGTTTGAAATGAATGATATTGTAACGAGCTGGTCCGTCCCCATTTTTGGAAAACTCGAACTCGTCCTTACTCAGGCCTACAAGTTAGTAATAACAAAACAGTCAGATGAAGTAAAATTAAATGGGCGAATGTCAGGAATTGATTAATATTTAACTCTCTGTAACTAAATCTCTAAACATAAAGATTACCTGAGCTTACTACTACGAACTACGTCACTGTTCTTGTTAGCTCATGATAACGAAAAACACGTAGGATGAAAAGATTAGTAAATCACATTTAAAAACCCGATAGAAATCCTTGCACTTTCAACAGGTAGACCTGTGTACCAAAGAAAAAGGCATCATTCTGTCTTTGTCATTTATGAAGACAAGAAGCACCTGTTGAAAGAGCTAGGGTTTTATTGTTTATTTAAAAGCTGTTTGCAAATCCTTTGACGCGAAGAATCTGGAATAAGCTAGATCAGTCTAAAACTGATATATGTAAACTATTATCTGTATTTTAGCTTAACGCTTTAGTTACAAAACATTCTTAATTTGTTTACCCAATATAAAATTTAAATCTGTAATTATTTGCAATAAGAATGATAAGAAAAATTTAACTATTAAGCAGTACTTCACCGTCTGAAGTATCAGGAACTATCAGTTAAAGCAGTTTCGTGTTCTCTGTAAATGTAGTTGCTGGTAGTCAAACAGTTTCTACTTTTTACTCAAACAAAAAAGAAACGAATATAAAACCATGAGAATTCAATCTGAGTTTTGGTTATATGTTTAAAAATATTTTATTTATTTGTTGTTAAGCACAAAGCTACACAATTGGCTATTTGTGCTGTGCCAAGTAAATGGATCGAAGTCCGAATTTTAGCATATAAACCCTCATGTTTACCACTGAGACACTGGAGGGTGTGTAAAATGAAAGGAATTGTTTTTTTTTACCCTTAAAGCATGTTCTGTAGCAAACAAATAGAAAACATTCAGAATGAATGATAACCACTTCATTAGAATCCTTGTGTTATTAAAGTATTTTTGATTTATTGTTATCTGAGTATATATATATATATTTAACACTAGGTTCCAAATGAAAACCACATTGAATATTTGACTGCCAGATATAAATAACAGAGTGCAAACATGTGTTATATACATCCGAATGATCGTTAGGTATGGGTGTTTTATTAATTCGTTTCATTACCTGTAAAGTGTACTTTATACAAGTATTTAAGCAGCTCCGTTCCGTCAATAGGGTTCATCCGCTGACACAGACCAGATTTACCGCCGCACAAGTTTCGATGCATGTCCCGAAAAGCATAGGCGAAACTCAACACAGCATCGCTGACAAATTGGAGTTGTCTTTCAGGTTCGTAGCCGTTACTGTACGTCATTACTTCATCACCAGTACAGTATTTATCGTAATTTTGATTGTAAGGTGTAACGGTACTATTTATCCACTTGCACTGGAAATACTTCTCCCAATACTCTATAAACCACGGATTTCTCTGATTATTTTTCACATTTAAACCGAGAAAATAATCGTCAAAACCTTCCACAGCATGAGCACGAGGTTGCACTGACAACGTTCCTTCTACTTGAAGCTCATTACCATCAAATACGAGGGCACGTGCACTCCAGCCATCACTTCCAATCCACGAGAAGTAACCTGTAACGTTGTTTCTCTTGACAGCCCTCATCACTCCAGCAACCTCTTGATCAGAACCAAAAATGATCACTCCTTCAATAATAAAGATTAGAAAAACATAAATTATATAACGTCCGAATAATCCTAAAAGTCATATTTTGAAATTAATTCAAGAAAATGGATAAAAATAAAGCACGATATATATATACGTGTGTACAAACTTTTCAAACATTCACTGTTTTGGTATATTCAAAGGTGATCAGTCTTAATTATAGTCGAGTTTTTAATACAACGAAATTCAAATAAAGGAAATATATATGCAAAGATTTCATTGCAAAATGAAATACAA
>NW_013667378.1:237498-239153 GCF_000517525.1 Limulus polyphemus | reverse complement strand
CAAACAAACATTTGTGAAAAGTACAGATGATCCACAGTTTCTATGAAAAGTCACTGTATTAATTTTCGCCGAAATTATTTGAGTGTTTAGGCTCTACAAATACAGAATCACATGGAAATAAACCTGACGAAAGTTTATCTCAATTACGTCACTGGAAGTCACTCTTGCACAAGAAACTTTGGTTAATACTAAAGTAATCGATCAAGCAAGTCTACATCATGAGATGGTTTATAACTCTAAATGATAATATTAGAAAACGTTTTAACTCTCAAGTGATACAAGCTGAAGTCATTTGGGCCTAGCTACGTATGTATGATGGACTGCGGCGAAGCGTGTAATGGCTTCTTTGTAATGGTCGTATACAAAAGGAACACCATCGGAAAAGCAGAGTTCCTTTTAAATGGTAATCTGACTCTTTCTATCTTCAATACCGTTAATGTACATCTCACGAAACTCCGTTTAAAGACGTTATTTTACTAAGAGAGTAGCGATAAAGATTTGCGCTATGTTTAGGAATCAACTTGTGTTTGAGTAGGTTTAACGATCATGCGTTGTCTCATTCCTTTTCCTTTTTTAAAAACATTTGAATAATATCAGGGGGAGACCATTTCTCTCGTTCTGCACCATAGAAAACCTAAGATGTATCATTATATGTATAGAGTCTATAAATTATTATTTGAGTTCTGTATTTCAAGCATCCTATCTATCATTAAGTATAAAAGTTTCCGTATTAAAAATATTAAACTACGTGTCGATGGTTTACAGTTACCTATTTGGATTTGTTATTCGTGATCTAATACAAGGGTCCGATAAAATAATGGAAATATTTATTAATTTCGACGCTTTATTTATTAATATGAAACTTGTCCACCACGAACAGACAATATAGCATTAATATTGTGTGGAATTACTTAAACAAGGTGTTGAGCGTCAAACGATGATATTTTGATCACTCGTCGACCAAAGCTACATGTAATTGTTGAAGTGATGTTGGAAACCGAAATGTGCTTTGACGGTTGGTTCCAAGAACTTACAATACAGATTCTATAACATTAAATCTAGTGACTGTAGTGTCCAAGTTAAGTGCCCAAACTCTTCTTCATGTTCTTTGATCCAATCTTTAACAATTCCAGGAGTATGAATTGGTGCATTATATTCTTCAAACAGACCAACTCCATTTGGAAATAAAGTGTTCATCATAGGGTGAGAACATGGTCTGCAATGAGATTTGCTGTCACTCCCCCTTTCAGTGAGATCACAGGTCCTAAACTATTCCAACAAAAAAATTGCCAATGACATTATAGAACTTCTACTGTGTTTAACTGATGACATGAGACCTTCAAAGTTGTTTGATTTTCATCACACACAAAGACGTCCATTGGATAGGAAAAGTGTTTTAAAAGTTCTGACTAAACTATATTCATCCATTAAGATCGTCAGAACTTTTAAAATTGTACTGTTGTACTGAAGATCAATGGATGAATATAGTTTTTTTAAAAGTTCTGACTAAACTATATTCATCCATTGTTCTTCAATACAATTTTAAAAGTTCTGACTAAACTATATTCATCCATTAATCCTCAGTACAATTTTAAAAGTTCTGACCAAACTATATTCATCCATTGTTCTTCAATACAATTTTAAAAGTTCTGACT
>NW_013667378.1:225090-236820 GCF_000517525.1 Limulus polyphemus | reverse complement strand
CATCGATCTTCAATACAATTTAAAAGTTCTGACTAAACTATATTCATCCATTGATCTTCAGTACAATTTTAAAAGTTCTGACTAAAGTATATTCATCCATTGATCTTCAGTACAATTTTAAAAGTTCTGACCAAACTATATTCATCCATTGATCTTCAGTACAATTTTAAAAGTTCTGACCAAACTATATTCATCCATTGATCTTCAGTACAATTTTAAAAGTTCTGACTAAACTATATTCATCCATTGATCTTCAATACAATTTTAAAAGTTCTTGACGCTGTTTAACTTGACTTTTCATTTTTTGTTGTTCTTACAGTTTTGTGAATGGCAGACCTAACATGGTAACCCATCTTTGCAATTCCCTTCGATTACTTTTGACTTAGACTGGTTGTTGTAGTCTAACGTTAAGATATGTACGCACTTTGACGTTGTAGGTTTTTGTTTTCGTCTTACTATTTGAGTTAATGCTCGTCTATCACCATCTGTCATCTTAGTTTTTCGACTACTATTACGTTTGCCTGATTTAGTTTTATTTTTCAATATCCATACTTACATAACCTTTGACACCGTTCTTCGAGATAAATTCATTATTTTAGATGTTCGTGTCTGAAAGTTCACCAACAATGAAACTTCTATGGAAATTATGACTGACGCTAGTTTGACATTTTTGTCTTTCTCTGAAAAACAATAATATACCATTTCTATACAGAAAAAATCAGAGATTTAGGATAGTTTAATGCACAGTTAAATTACCATATGGCTAAATCTCCACTCTTAAAACACCAAAACTTGGACTTCAAATTGCGAAAAGTTTCCGTTGTTTTGTTCAACCCCTAAATGTTAACTACGTTTTTATGGAATAATTTGTGGCCACGCGTAAAAAGAGAGAAATATTATAGCTGTAGCATTATATTAAATCATATTAAAATAAAAATGTAAACCTGTAAATAATCAAAATATTTAGAAGGTGCATAAATTTACTCAATAGTTCAATGTGTGTGTGTTTTATAATTTCTTACTTTATGTGTGCATATTTACTTGCAAAAGAGCGTAACTCATTAAGCTTGATCGTGCCTATATGTTATTTTACTGAGGTGGAAACTATACTATAGGTTTAAAAACTGCACACTGCTACTACAGTCTTTTAAAAGTTTTTCTTTCAATTCCTTCTATATAAGCACTAAAATGTCCTAAAGAGTCAATGAATATAAGCTTACACTTCCTAAAACTAGTCTCGAATTTTACAAACTTTTCAGAAAAAAAATTATCATTCCATCCGAAAACGAGTTTCAGAAAATGAAAATTTACACGTTGCGCAAAAAATTAAAACAAAACACGAATTTCAATTGTCTTTGTAAAGTTTGGGTTGTGAGTTTCATTATCAATTTTAAGGGGTATTGAGGTGCTATAGTGTTTTATGTAATAGCAATTGGATTTCATTCATCAATATAAACCGTTCGATTAAGCCCATGAGGTTTATGTTCAGATTGTCTCCTCAAAATATTTAAAGGCTTAATCACTCATCTTCAAAAACAATTGTTTAATATAAACGAATCATCCATTAAACAGAATTATTTAAGAAGTTAACTAGAAATACACATAATAAAGGCCTTGCACTTGTGAGGAACAATGTAGGCTATATCAAATTTACATAGATTACTATTCATTATCCCAAAACGTTGATCCCACACTTGACACGAACCGGGAGTGCGTTCACATGAATGAAATTAAGAATATGCATTAGAAGTGTTTCAATTCATATGTGAACAAAGTTTTAACTAAGAAACTTCTAATGCACCCGCTTTAATTATTTAAAAGATACATTGGCTTTCCAAAAATCCTTTGTATGTCAAATTATGAACTAATTAAAATATAATAATAAAAACAAACTCTACAAATACCGTCAGATTTTACTGACATTTCAGCATATAAACTTACGTATCCCTTGAAAACTGTCTTCTGTTACATATTTCTTTAACCACGTTTCAAATAATTCATTTCCGATTTAGAAACAAACCTTTGTACTCTTGCCGATAACAAATATACATAGGATAATTATGTATGTTCATTAATTACGCTTATTTCTCATTCTGTGTTAAATTTGTCTTGCGTTTATAACTCGTTGCCCGGTGGATCAGCGGTAACGTTACTGACTTACAACGGTAAAATGCGGTGGACAGAGCGCTGATTGTGCAGTTTTGCGTTTGACAATAAACATCTTACTTATAATTTTTCTTTATTCTTCGTGAGAATTCAAGTTTTATATCAATAAATTGTTTGTTGTTATGTACCAAGATATATAATGGTCTATATGGGCTATGCCCATCAAGGGTATAAAAACCCGTTTTAAGCGTTATAAGCTACTAAGGGGGAGGCTAATAGATTGCAAAACAATTATATCATAAACGTTTTATTTTACTGCGTCCTGTAGCTATTCCAAAATAGTTTGTTTTGTTTTTCTTTGCTAATAAAGGAAGAACGTGAAAAGATTGTGAAAAATATGTGGAGATTTTATTAATAAATAAAATATTTAATAAATATTCTTTTAAATAAATACATTTTTGTTTGTTTATTTCACTCCTGTTAAGAAGGTTCCAACATTTTTACGCTTAAGATATTTTTGTTAAAGTTTTTTGCTAGTTTCAGAATTTTCGAACAAATCTACACAAATGAGTATCTGCGTATAGACATCACTTACTTTACATTGATAGATCAGTGAGAAGGCAGCTAGTCAACATCTACCATTTAGTCCTTGCTAAAATTGAATTACAACTAAAACCGTTGCTTAGTCACTTGAATTAATTAATTTTTTTTTCTACTTATATTAGATGGCACTTTTACTAAGGATAATATTTTGGATTTTTTACGTACTGGATATCTAAAATTTAACTTCTTAGATCAGGAAACCTTTAACAGGTATATCTTATCTTTATTTAATGTTTGTAAATATTGTTTGAGATTTTGAAACATTTGAATTAGTTTAAGATAAGAAAAATGAAATAGACTGCACAGAAGTAACTTAAAGTCCAAAGGAAATGAATAGGTCTGACCTCGAGCTCGTTGTTTGGACAGTAATTTCCGGACAATCTTATCGTAGACTCCTTCCGATGCAACTCCAGAATCTTTTGTCAGTTTTTCTTTGACTGCTATGCAAATATTGTTCAGAGCCAGGCGTTCTTCCAGCACGTTGAAGGCCTGTAAAATGTTTTTTACGAGTAAGAGAGAGATAATTAGCATAAAATTAAATAAGATCCTCATCTTTCATTGCAGGTGTCAGCTTCATAGGTTTGAGACAGTTACAATGATGTAAATGTTGTTAAATAAAATACAAAACTCAATATGTCATTTTTATGTACTGTCAACGGTATACATAAGGACAATATTCTAAGCAAATTAAAAGAAAAAGTAAAATTCTTAGTTCCCAATCAATTGTCCTTTATTAGGTCATTTTAAACAGAACCTAGGAGCTCTTAGTATATCTAACGGTTTTACTTTATAAACACAACGGCACTCATTTTTGTTTTTCTAATTTTTGTAGATAACAGCGTTTATCGACTGTTTTAGAATCACACAATATGTAATACACTAGAGGACTGGATGAGGAACTGAAGCATTTCACAAACTCTATATTACAGCACAGTTTAATATATGTTCGGTAAGTAATGTTAATGAAACTAAAACAACGAAGTAAAACAGAACAAGATCATTAGACACAAACTCTACATTACAGCACAGTTTAATATATGCTCGGTAAGTAATGTTAATGAAACTAAAACAACGAAGTAAAACAGAACAAGATCATTAGACACAAACTCTACATTACAGCACAGTTTAATATATGTTCGGCAAGTAATGTTAATGAAACTAAAACAACGAAGTAAAACAGAACAAGATCGTTAGACACAAACTCTACATTATAGCACAGTTTAATATATGTTCGGCAAGAATTAAAACAGAACAAGATCGTTAGACAAACTCTACATTATAGCACAGTTTAATATATGCTCGGTAAGTAACGTTAATGAAACTAAAACAACGAAGTAAAACAGAACAAGATCATTAGACACAAACTCTACATTACAGCACAGTTTAATATATGTTCGGCAAGTAATGTTAATGAAACTAAAACAACGAAGTAAAACAGAACAAGATCGTTAGACAAACTCTACATTATAGCACAGTTTAATATATGTTCGGCAAGTAATTATAGCACAGTTTAATATATGTTATTGGTTACTGAATATCATTATCTTATTTATTATTGTTAATTTTTTTTTGCAATAATTAAAACGTCACGCCACCTTCTTGAAACACGCAAATTATGGAAGTCTCTTAAGCCCGTTGCTACGTTTATCGATTTTTATTAAAGAAAGTTTCGATAAAAAAATACTTAAACGTTTAATAACCAATAATCTTAATATTCATATACGAAGGTCTAAATTACAGAGTTATTTTACATCGAACGTATAGGACCTTTTTATAGCACACGCAAGGCTGTTCATAATGTCTCGTGCCATAGGCGTATCTCCAAATGAATTCTATTTCTGATTATAGCGTTTCTACTGGGTATTTTGAAAGAAAGGTTTTTATATTTTATATATTGTGTTATATTGAAAGAAGTTTCTAGTTTATTTCAACTATAGAGCTTGAGAATAAATATACGCCGTTCATGTACTTAAAGCAATATTCTCATTCCCGAATAGTGTATACTGTTTATTTCAAAACCCTTTTCAGAACACTGAAAACAGTTAGATTTTGCTCAATAGAACATAATAAAGTTACCAAATAATTACAAAAAAACTTACTCAGACCACTTGAGCATACAGTTGATTCTCTCTCTCTCTCTCTCTTTGTTTGTTTATGGCAAAACTACTAAGGCTATCTGCCACCGTCCCAAATTCTGACCTCCTGGTCAGCAGCAGTCACCTTCAATTCTGAGACTTCTCTTTATTAACGTCGCCACGGCTGAAAGGTCGAGCATGTTTGGAGTCAAGTTTCAATCCCACGACTCGCATATTGTGAACTGACTGCCCTAACCACCAGCCAGAAGCATTTACTATTATTAACGCTTTTTATTAACACTCTCACGGTCGAGCATGTTCGGCTCCTGATTTTAATCCTTCGACAAGTAGATTGCCAGTCGACTACCCTAACCATCAGGCCATATTTATTAGTAGGATCTCACCCGTTTGTTCCACGTTTTCAGTCCGATTAATATCTCACGTATATGCACTTATAATACACAATTAGAGGAATGAAAATACTCTTTGTAACTATTTAAGGATACTACTGCAGAAAATATTCAGTCCGCATTTTTTTTATAAGGTTTGTTTTGTTTTAGCAAAGCCATAACGGGCTATCTGCTGTGTCCACCGTGGGGAATTGAACCCAGAATTTTAGTATTGTAAGTCCGTAAACTTACCGCTGTCCCACCGGGGGACGTTTCAAACGCATTTTATTCTTGTTTTCAGTTACAAAGACGATGTGTCATATGTTGAATTATGTCCTTTACATGACGTACAATTGACCTCGTTTGAATATTTTGTAGTTTTTGATTTGTTGTTACACATTCGTTTCGATGATGGCTAATTTTTTTTTTTTTTTATCTTTAATCAAACGTAATGCAAACACATGAAATACTTGTGATTTATAAAATTTGAAATTAATATATATGTGAAGACATGCGTTCTCAAGGGCACATTTTGTTATATAATGAATAACTATGCTTGAGAAGTGAAAATATAAGCTTTCATTGCATTCAAGGCATTCAAAATTTTATATTTGTTCATCTTTCAAAGTTGTTTAGTTCTGTATGAAAGGAGATGACTAGGAATTTATAACTTTTTCTGTTGCATGACATAAACAGCTTTATATATACGTAGTCTTTTTTTTTGCATGAAAGCGGAAAATGTTCTCAAATTTTCTGTCACGCGTACGTAGATAACCAAACGTGACTATAAAGGACTCGTGAAAAACATTTTCTTGATTGAAAATACTTCAAAATCACATTAAAAGCATATAATGTAATTTCATAATTATATAGAAAGAAAACCTGTAGAGACATTTTTTGCTTTATGCCAAAAACTTTCAGCTTTTACATAAATAATCACAAAACAGTCACGAATCGTTGTTACTTTAAATATCAGAGAGTTTAATATAGTTAAGTTAACCTGCCGTTTTTTCTAAAAACTTACGAAAATAACGTCACGCGTCAGGTCCGAAGTTAAATGTTTTACTGCTTAAAATCAAGATTGTTTGTTTTGTTTGAAGTTAAGCACAAAGCTACACAATGGGCTATCTGTGCTGTGCCCACCACGGGTATCGAAACCCGGTTTTTAACGTTGTAAGTCCGCAGACATACCGCTGTGCCACTGGGGGGCCAAAATCAAGAGCTATACATATTGAGAAAAAATCGACTATTTTGAATTATTCGCATATCATACAAACAGTATCGAAACTGTAACTAATGTTTACCGATTAGATTCGCACAGATCAACCTAAATTACCACAATAATAAATAATATATATTTATATTTAAGAGACAGAACCTCACAAACATACAAGAACAACAAAAAAGGATGTATTTGTATTACAAGAGGCTAAACTAACTTTAATGCCATAGGTGGATTCTTCATATAGGATAGAGACGTATGTCCAGTTGAGGATTTTAACGATTTCTACCATAGCCTGTGCTTGGTTAGTATCTGAGGGTACTGTTCGGAGGAAGTACTCGAACCTTTGTTTGTTACTTAGCTCAGGGCTCGTCGAAAAGAAGCTCACCTAGGATTAAAAGAACATAATGAGAACACGACCATTTGATAAGCGACATCTATACCAAACCAAAAGAAACGTTTTAAACAACCCAGGAACTTGTTTTTTAACAGTCACGCCGACAAAGATTTTCTACCCATGTTTCTTTTCCTTATAAACAAGTGGCAGAGTACCCCGCGTTGCTCGGATGGAAATGGCTTTAAATATCCTGAGTTGTTTTGATTAAATCAACAATATTAATAGTTATTTTTTCCAAAAAAGTTCAAAATGATTTCTTTACTTAACTAATTATTTTGATTAAAATCAATAAAAATAACAATGTGTGAGAAAAACAAAAATCTGCTAAAGCTGTTTTAATTAAAGCAAAACTGGGTACATTGCTCCTGCTACTTGCTTGTGGTTTGCATGACATTTAAAGTTTCCAAAATAAAGTTCCCTACCTTTTGGTGTCCTGATTTCTGCTGTGTGGTCAAGTGTCGTTTGCAGCGTATTCTGACTTTATTATCGTTCCATTTAACGAAGAATTGATTTATTCTCGTTGCAACACAACATAAATGAAAATCTGCCCATACCAAACGTTTATGTAAAGTCATCATATAGCTGAGCCTTGCGAGTACACGCAAGAAAAGCAAAAGATATGGCTGAAGCAAGCCTATTTAGTTGAGAGAGTATGCGTGTATGTTCGAGAGAAAGCACCAGCCTTTTTCAATTAAGAGGAGTTAGAGAGTAGGCATGTACGAGTAGAAGAAAGAGAGAGGGAAGGAAAGGGCGGAGAGAGAGAAAAGGTAGAATGAGCAGAGAAGCAAATGAAGGCTACACGAAGTTTTTAAATCATTTAACACATAATTAATCATGGATATAAGGATTAGGAGAAGTCCTCACACAGAAAAAACGTAAATATTAGCCATCTTAATCACACATTAGCCAAAAAATCCGGCCTTTCCAATATGAGACCAATTGGTCGTTCTGTGCTGTATTAGACACTTTGGCTTCAATTTGCGACCTAAAAACGGTCTCTGAGGCTGCGGCCACGTAGCTCATGTTACTTCCCGCACAAAGTTGTATCTGTACCCCGAGTTTGGAGTTTGTAGCTATAAAGATGTGGCGGAGAATAAGAACCAGACCTACAGAGAGAGAGAGAGAGAGACAATCGCGCTTATATATATATAGATATCACACACTTCCGACTTTGGCCTTTCTTTATCCGAAGAAGAACAGCCTACTCTTTCAAAGCGTCGCTATTGGGTGGTTTTTAGTATCCTTTTAAAAATTTGGTGATCCTTTGCACTACTTTTTCTTTCAGAATGAAAAGAAAAGTTAGACATTCATGACGTCAGCATGATGCAGTGAAAACAGTTTGTATGCTTGCGACATAAGAAATGTGCTTCAAAGGTAGGAAACATCAGGAATATATTGTCATAATGTAAACTTTATATTGCAAAATAAATATAATTGTACATTTTTAAAATCTACATGTTTGTGACGTCATCATGACACTTTTGAAACATCGTTGAACATTGATGATGCCAGTAACTCTGATGTGAAATAAGAGCTGAATATTTTCTAATCAAAAACAGAATTATTTTGAAATAAAGTTGTATATTTATGAGCCAACACATTATTGTTTAAAGGTAAAAAGGCATGCGTTTCAAACGCCAAAATGATATTGTAAAAATCAGGTTACTTGCAACACTTTAAAAATAGAAACTTTTAGTAATCATAGAAGAAGAGCGAGTTATTGGTGTTACACTTCTATACATATCAGTGTCACTAGTACCAAAATAAAATCAGATCAATAATGTCATAAACTATGGCATGCAAATGATATGATTTAGTCAAGTAATTCGTTTAATAGGTTTTGTGAGAGTTCTATTTATTCATCATAATGGATGGAATGATTAATAAATGTGAAGATAGAAACAGGAAAATTGTTATTAAGAAAGATAAATTGTAAAATGGGGCAGTCGGAGAGTAAAAACCTCGCCCCACAATGTCATAACATTTGAAGGAAACAGCTTAAATTATACGCCAAATAATTCTTCACTTTCAAAAATGGACTTTATGCGCCAAGATCCTCTCTTCATCCCCATTTGTATTCGAGATTTGACTTTTTTTTTCTTCAAAATTTGAATATACTATCATTAAAGCGAAATAGGTTGACCTTCAATGTGACCTTGACCTTCGAACTACATTCACAGCAAAATTTAATCAGTTAGTAATTAGGGGACAGTCAACTTTTTTTTTTTATCAACTTTGATCAAAATCAGATGAAAATCTTTCAAGTTATTCTGTTCACGAACACACAGAGGAGTGAAAACAATATTCCTGCCGTTAGTTTGGGGTAAAAATAAATATAGTCATTAAGATAAACCAATGGAACATCTGAACCACGAAGAACTTTCATAGTTTAGATTTACGCCTATCATATCTGGTGTTGAAGATGAAGCTGGAGAAATTCTACAAACAGCCTGGGATTTGTTATATATATATATATATAATGTTCACGTTTGAAAAAAAAATGTTTGTGATTACAAAACTTAAAGAAAGAACTTTCAGCCTGTATATTTTGTTACTAAAACAAGCAATAGGGAAACTATAGGAGACATTAACATTCCGTAAAAGTTTAAAGTTGCATTAACGTGATTCGGGAATTCTAAGCAAAAATAGTTGTTTGGATAATAATGCGGTTTTAAATATTTTACAAAGTGAAAGAAAGAAAACAAACTGAAAATCTGAAGAAAATATCACGTTGCTTGAGAAACCATAATCATTTAATGACAATGATCATCACATAGTCATTATAAGATAGTAACAACCAAGAAAATACTTAGCCTATTCTGATTAATTAGCATTAGTGTGAGTTATAAGAACAAAAGATTCACGTCATCAATTAATGATTTGTATTGTAATGATTTGCGTATAAGAAAACTTTTGTCAAGTTTCAACACTACGAATAACTGCTTGATAATAATGATAAACCAATGTTGATGTAAAAAAAGCAGCCATTTAACTGATAAGGTAAAACAAAAAAGTTGCATTTCTGTCGTAGTCAGGTTTGGTACCAAATGTAAATGTTACAAAGCTAGGATTAAATATTATTATTTAACATAACATAATGTTTAGGGTCAGCAAGGGACATATTGGTCCATCAAGGTTGTCCCATTCTCCAAACCTAACTAAAACTATATTTTAAAAAAACTCTCAACGCCCTTATCATGCATATAGTTATCAAGCTTTCTCTTAAACTCACTTAAATTTATTGCCTCCACAACATCCGAAGGCAACCCTTTTCAAAAGCTAACCACCCTCTTAGAAAAATAAAATGGTCTTAGCTGAAAATGACTCCTACCCTGCAAATATTTATATTTATGTCCCCTAGTACTACCATTCTCGCCATTAAGTATGAAAAAGATGATGCATCAACACTATCAATTCCTTTACCAATCTTAAAAATGTTCAATCATGTCCCCTTTAACTCTTATTCTTTTAAGATAAAACAATTTCAGAGATTTTAACATCTTCTCATATGAGAACCATTCCATCCGAAGCCCCATTCTAGTAACTCTTTTCTGAATCCTTTCCAACAATTCAATGTCTTTCCTAAGGTAAGGAGCCCAAGACTAAATATAATACTTCAAACGTAGTCTAACCAGTGACCTATACAATAAAATTGTAACCTTATTAACAGTTGAAATATTAATCTGACTCTAAAGTTTCTAGTTTTCTGACTCTAAAGTAACAAGTTCCCACTAATAGCCTTATTCCTTTATACCTGCTAATAGAAATCCAAATGGATTCAATCTCCTTGCTATTATCTTTGATATCTTCAAGTTTAACAGGATGTAACTCACATTTTACATATAAAACCACTCCTCCCCCTCTCTTTAGTACTCTATCCATATTAGATAACCTATAACCCTGTATTTCAAAGAAAGTTCTGTCATCAAAATCGTCTACATTTAACCATGTTTCAGTTTTTACTATCACATCAAAATTCACCATTCCTACCAATGCTTTTAAGTAATCTATTGTATTTCTTATACTTCTGGCCCTCATCACTGTCTAGTCCTAGTTTAATACTTCCCTTACAGCTGAGTTAATAACAATTGCAAACAAGCCAGCCCCTATCATATTTAAATGTAAACCATCCATTCCAAAAGATTCATGCTCCTATTAAACTGGTCTCACGTCCAATCAGACAATCTGCTCATCCTTACATATTAACCTAAGCCTATACTTATAATTTATCCCCACAATTAATTCTCGGCAATATCTATGACACAATTAAATTATGGCCCTTTTCTTTAAATGCCTTTATCAACCTTTATCAGCTTTATATTTAGATACATAATAAAAATACAAAAAAGAAATTGTTGATTTTTTTGAAGTTTGGATGAGTACACCCTTCTTTTATTGTTGTGGAAAATTCCAAACTGCACTGCACTACTATTATAGAAGGTAAAATATAAGGCAGTGAAAGAGTTAAAGAAAGTAAAGCTCAGACTTCTAAAAGCTTAGAAAGAGTTTCAGTTTTTACAAAATTTTCTTGCATGATTTGTTGTCATCCATATGTCATAAATTTATTATATCCTCTTTTGGAGCAATGATTTAAGTCAAGGTAACCGAAGATAGATGTTGTTTATTTTTCATTTTCCACTGCCTTGGATAGCATTTACTTCGATCTACTTAAAAGATGTTATTTATCTAGTACCTATTCAATAAAGTATTTCGTAAATCGATAAATAAAACTAATATTTTATGACCTTCTTGTCACAAGAATCCAACTGTGATAAACTATAACTCTTTGGGTTTAGAGACTCCTACCGGATTTTAAAAACACATAAGTTCGGCCACATAAGAAATAGAACTTAGATTCTTTTTTTCGAGGAATGGATACAAAAGTAAATGTTTTTTTTATATTTTATTTCACTTACCAATGCTTTTTTAAGTTCAAAC
>NW_013667378.1:220079-224090 GCF_000517525.1 Limulus polyphemus | reverse complement strand
AAAAAATTGTTTTTTAAATGTAAAAAGGATAGCATCAAACTGGTGTCCGCATAGAAGCAATCGAATATGTATGTGTGTGTGTGATTTATGTTAGCTCAAAGCCACACAATGAGCTATCTCAGCTCTGTCCAGTGCAGGGAATCGAACCCCGGATTTTAGCGTTTATGTCTGTAAAATTACCATTGACCAACCGAGAGACACAATTGCATCTGACAAACATATTATGTTCCATTTGCAAAGATCCCCCCCTCCCGTGGCATATATTGCTTGATACCACTCGTGGTGAGCAGAACACAGATAGCACATTGTGTAGTTTTGAGTTTATCAACAAAAACAAACTATTAGCAAAGGAACTCGGTATTTACTTCTTTGGCTTTATGGGGATCGCAGGTCGGTGTGTGTGTGTGTGCGCGCTATTTGTCGGCACCAAGTCAGAAGAAATGACAAGATTTAAATGAGCGCTGAACCTATAAAAGTGAGAAAATATATTGAATAAGGGGTTTGTAAGCTCTTTGGAGCGAACCCAAGAAGTCCCGATAGTTTCATAGCAATCAGAGGTCAGGAAGCCTTAAAATAGTCTTCCTGGACAAACAAGTAAACAAAAAACGCTTTATAGCATAGATATTAGTGGGACAAAAGAAAACAACGGAAACAATTTTAACACACAAAAATAAGTGTTATGTTTAAAAACCTTTAGTTCTTCTGGATTTGACGAAAGTGGCAATATCATTTTTAGAGTAAAAACAACCAAGCAAATATTTAAAATCAAAGCTGTTACTCTACAACCTTTTTTTAAGGTTGGGGCAGCAGTGTTACGGATATTCTGTGTTGCTCTTTCCGTGATCATTATCGCAAGATCTTTTTTATTTTGCTTTTTACTACACTTACGGTGTTTTATTACGTTAGGCCTCTTTTTACGTAAATGTGTGCCACTTAGCATCTGTTGCGTTTGCTTGTGAAAAATACTACAGGGTTCATGGGTAAAGTAAACCTTAACTGCCTCGGCTCCTATAAGTCACATTAAAACCGTAGCAATGGATTCATGAAACCGAAGTGTAATAATGAAGATGGAGACGGTTGACGAAACTCAAAACACTTTATTTACAAGGTTCGAACGTTTCGGAATACATTCATTCCATCTTCAGCGAAATCTGAAAATCGTGTTACAAAAAATGATTATTAACTAAAACTATAATATCAGAATCACTAGTTTACTTAGTTCTTAAGAGAAATGGTAGACGGAAGGATAGAACAAAAACGAAACAAAGAATTATAAATGTATTTCAAAACAGTTTAGTATTAAGTGTGTAAATTTAGAATATTTGTAAATATAAAGAGCTTTGTGTTTGTTTGTTTATTTGAAGTTAAGCACAAAGCTACACAAAGCGCTATCTGTGCAAGTTTATTCAAAATATTTTTATATAAAGATCTAAATTTGAATGCTATTTCACCGGAATAAATAATTTCTTTAGATTTCATGTAACATGTTTTTAACACCCGTGAAATATACACCAAAGAATTTTTCACTCTCCAAAAACTTTTTAACTGCATAATATAAACATTTATCTAATTCTTATTTGCTACAATCCACAATGACAGTATACAATAGGTCTGTAACCATTTTTATGTGATACATAGGTACAGTACTATAATCATTTAGAAACGTAGATCTGTATTACCTGCGGAATTTTGAAGAGTCGAAGTAAGTTTGCTACCTGTATAGAAGTAACGCTAGATGCCGCCCCGAGCACACCTGATATAATTTTTTGTCGAATAATGGGACTTGAGCCGTCAGGACATTTGTATGTACCATCATCAATGTTACGTATAGAACCTGAAAAAAAAAAAAGGATGAATTTGTACCATATATCTATAGGCATTGTTAAATGTGAATTAGAAAATATCTATTTATAAAAATTTACTACATCAATAGAAAAAATAAACATTTATTGGAAAAGAAAACATTCAACATAATAATATAACACCAACGACAAGAATATATCAAAATGTTATTCTGACGTAAGGTCCAAAATCTTGATCGAGTCTTTCAATTTGTAAAACGATTATAATTTATTTTGTTTTTTTTCCAGTCACGGAGTACTGTTGTAAATTATAATATTTTAATTCATAAAAAAAAAATATTCTCTTTGACGGTTTAGTTTAATCCAAACCAAAATTTCGAGAAAAATACTATTACGCCACTTTCGTGTTCTTGTTCCTCGCTGTTTTGAGCTTGATATTGCTGGATTTTGAAGAAAGTTTCTAAATCGAATTATGATATGATCATTTCCACATTGTTGTGAGATTAACTGTGGCTTTAAGATGTAATTCTAAATCGGAATAAAAGAGGCGAGCCTTCATTCACCTCTAACTGTAACACTGTACAATATTTATTTTACTGTGCTGTTACTATATTTATCATTAACTAAAGGACGCAGAATTTTATAAAAACCGAATAGCTTACCACCAGTAGGTCTACGGTTCTTAAGAAAGCACAAAACAATGCTACTCCCATAACCTTAAAACACATAGTTTGGCTAGACCTCTGGAAGCATTCAAAACACAATCTAAATTAACTTGTTAAACAGCTGGACGACTCCAGAAGTGTAGACGCTCCAATTAACTTCTCAAAAGTAAGTATCAGCTGGAGCATAATCTTGTAGAATAAGTATTACTTATCTATAAAATTACTGACATATTCATGGCGGTACAGATTCCTGGTATTATTTTGCTTGTTCCCATGATTTTAAATACCAAACCGTATCGTGCAAGGCGTGGCCCATTCATTAACGTGCTCGGGCTCTGAGGCTCATGTTTTTATAGTTGAACGAGTTTTACATCTTTTTACGTAAAAGGCTAATTAGTTTAGCATTAGTAGATCATACAGAGAAATGGCACATGCACCGCAAACCTAAACTATAGCAGGTAATACAATAATGCTGTTCATAGTCACACACGAAATACAGATGGTTGAGCACGTTATATTAAAACGATTTTGTAGTTTCATCACGTCAATACAGTCCATGTCGCTTCGTCTGACGGCCATTGCATCTTGCCAATAGCCCTGCAGGATGTTTTCCATTCCAAAAGGCTCCGTTGTGAGGCTGTCATGTCCGAAACACGCCACTTATTCCTGCATGCTTTCCATGATCCACCTAGTGTGCAAGGACTACGGTTTTTCAGTGCCTTTTTTTTATCAGTTCGATTGCCAGAAATCCACAAGCGACTTGGCCGTTATTTCTTTGTACGGAACAGCATGAATACCCGTTTCATTCCTCAGCTGCTTCAAGTATGCGACGGTTGAACGGGAGTTACGAATGGGAACCTTATCTTGGTGAACCTATTTCCAGGCGAAAATCCTTCTTAATTATCTTTCCTATTGTTCCCTGTGAAACGTTGGTGGGTTTTGCTACTGGCCTTTATGTCTATGGATTCTCACATGGTACAAGACGCCGCACTTTGCTTACCACAGCTGGCATATGACTTGTTGCAAGTCTGGTTTTGGATGGTTCTGATGCACACATTGATCCATATTCCTTTGTTTTTCAATGCCATTAAGTACAAGGGATATCCCCTCTTGAAAATTCTAGATCCCCGACCTGAACTCATCTTCTTGATCTAAGTCTATAAACATTTTGCGCCAAAAAAGCTGTTACATATGCTTCCCAAAAAGGATCACAGTCTGAAAATTTAGCTCTAATACATGCCATTCCAACGCGGATTTATGTTGGCTGTGTTTTTCAGGTGACTTGCTGATTTGCATATTTGAAATCGTTTTAATATAACACACTTAACCATCTGCATGTGGAGAGGGTTCACGGGCAACCGATGGCACCTCATCCTGAATCCAACCCTGTGGTTTTACCCGCTGCAGATATAGAACCTCGAATTTTGTTTGTTTGTTTTGAATTTCACGCAAAGCTACACGAGGACTATCTGCGCTAGCCGTCCCTAATTTAGCAGTGTAATACTAGAGGGAAGGCAGCTAGTCATCACCACCCACTCTTGGGC
>NW_013667378.1:205990-219962 GCF_000517525.1 Limulus polyphemus | reverse complement strand
CCGGGCCACCTCGAATTTTAACGTTATAAACCCTCAAGCGTACCACTGAAGCACCAGAGATTGTGATCGTAGGACTCTGTCACGTATAAATTCCTAAATAGCATGGAAGCACAACTGAAAGTGACCTCATTCAGACGGGTGATAAAGTTTTTCAATATACTAGAATATTTGCGCTTCTGAAAATATGATTTTTCTGCTTATAGTCCCAATTCAGAATGTAATCATGTTTTAATTTTTTTATTTTGAAATATGTATACCTCTGTAGTCCTAATTTTCTCTTTAAAAATACTTTACATTTTATGGCGCAAGAACGCTGTAAAATCAAATTTTTATTAAATTATTAGTTTTGAAAAAGTTCGAATTTTCCTTTGTTCAAAATTTTCAAATCATCAAGAAAGCTATCATACTTTCAGCGATGTCACTAGTTCTATGGATGATTCTGAGTAACTGATTGTTATATCATTTCATATCGAAATATGTTTATTCAAAAACACCATACTAGTGAAAAGAAGTGTTTTTCAAACAGGAAATAGAAACAGGCTCATCTGGAGGAAATAAACGTTTAATGATATGCGAAAACACTGTAACTACAGCAACAAACATTTCTTGATTGGATGTTACAGACTTTATAAAAGAAGTATAAAAATAGCAATTTACACAAATTCAATATATGTTAAGATCTGTAATTCAAGACAATCAGGCGTAAAACTACTTACAATTATAATTATTTGTCACAGAGAATTATAAATTATAATAAAGATGGCTGGAAAGATTTTTGTGATTGGATATTCGCGCAAAGGTAATGAGAGTTACCTGTGCTACCCGTCCTTAATTTTGAACTAAGAGATTAGAGTGAAGACATCTAGTCAACAGTACTCACCACTAACCCTAATCGATATGTGGGATTTAACTGTCACTGTTATAACACAACCAGATCCCCAAAGTGCAAATCGCGATTTATTTTTTGTGTCTTCAGTTAGACACACTAAACAAGCTGAAATTGGATTATTTTTAAAATTGAGAGTTCATCTGTAATGTATGAATCTTCATTGATTAAAAGTTAATTTTCGAAGAATCTTCAGATAAAACTTTTGAAATTGCTTATAGAGATGGGGTGGCTATCGTTTGCATTGTATATACGTATTAAAGAGTCTGGTGGATAATGTAAAAGATTTGTTCACGTAGATGATTTCTTCTGATCTTCTACAGTGATCTTTAAACTCGGTCTAGAAGATGGCTCTATTTTTTTGTTGTTTGATTGTTTCAAAATTTTCGTCAGAAGCTACTCAAGGGCTATCTGTGTATAGTCATCCCTAATTTTAAATTACTATATTAGAGAGAAGACAGCTAGCAAAGAGCACTGACCACCAAATCTTGTCTAATCAACCTGTATAATGTATGTGGTGTTTGTTTTATTTTACCGAATGGCTACATAATGTCCACGCGGGAATCGAACTCCGAACTTTAGCATTGAAGTCTGTAATCATACCATTAACTCTCCGGGGAACTAGTGCGATGTGACATTCATCCTTATAGATACAATTTTTGTGATAGACTATGAGAACAAAAAATGGTGGAACTTTTAAACGTCATATTACGGTCCTGACCTCCTTTTCAGGTATTTTGATATTTCAAGACAGTTCTGCAAGCGAACAGTGAGGTGTATTTTCTAACTATGATTTCACCTGAAATTTGATAATGATATATTGTGGGCCTACTTCTACCCTCTGTCAAATTCTTTGTTCTTTTATCTTGACGTTTTTACTCTGAGAACAAAACCACAATAGTTACTTCTAACACGACAGAACACTTGGTAATGTAGAGTCCAATGGTTAGACGAAAAATAAAAATCTCGTTTATTTTTCTCAATTCTAATTTTAAGACAAAAAATAGTTACTCAATTGTTTGTTTGTTTGTAATTAAGCACAAAGCTACACAATGCGCTCTCTGTGCTGTGCTCACCACTGATATTGAAACCCGGCTTTTAACGATATAAGCATTCAGATTTACTGCGGATCCTGTGGCTACTTTTGTCTAGAGAGATGAATCAGTTGTAAAAATATATTTTTAGGTGTAACAGAGAATATATTAAACTTGATGTTTATGAGTGAATTTTTATGTATGCATACAAACTTACATATCAAATTATATATATATATATATTCAGATCGTTATTCATAACAAATCAAAGTTTTATAAAGCTATATTACATTGTGTATCATTACACTATCTTGTTTCTGTCATTTGAAAGTGAGAGAAACTGTTGAATAGAAACAATGCCTTTACTGATGTGATATTTAAGAAGAAGTAGGCCTGGCGTGTTCTAATGATTATCGTACTGGACTGTGAATCAAAAGATTCATAGTTCGTAAATTTCCACTCCGTATTTTGAGGTGGTGAGCGTGTTATAAGAGTAACGGTCAAATTCCACTATTCAGTTAGAGTAGCCTTTCCTCTACCCTATTAGTTCAAAATGAGGGATGGCTAGCGCATATATCTGGTGTGTCTTTGCACAAATATTTATTGAAAAGAAACAATATATGACAAAATGTGTTTTTACAAAATAAATACGAAAAAACGAGTAACACTGTATCGTGAAATGCTAAATAGTAATGCTAAATCTATATATATGTTTTTAATAAAAATCATTAGAAACGAGTGTTTTTTGGCTTGATAAAAAGTGTTGTATGTAACCAAAGAAGCTTAATTGATTTCTCTCTATTCCGCATTCCTCTACCTTGTTTGATGAGTGTTGTAACGTCGCCTTGAAAGGCACAGCGGAACCGCAAGGCATACGCAGTTCACAGATAAGCATTGATTTGGCTGTTGGTGTGAGAAGGAACAGTAAACACAGGCGTTACTTATCTCGGATTTCCACGTGTGTTCTCGTTCCTTCTTGATGAATTCGTGTTTTCATTCCTATGTTAGGTGGGTTTTGTCCAAGGTAAAGATAATTGTTGCCAGTGAACATTAATCAATTGTCCTTTCTAATATATTTGGATATTTAGTGCATAGGCGTAAGAGAAACGTTCCAGAGCCTTGAAGTGTAACAAGGTGGATGAAAAATCGAATCAAAGTGTAATTGAAACTATCGGATTTTAAGCAGTGCACTTTTCTTATGCACTTTTAGTACCTGGATACAACGAACATACACTATGTATATATGTTATAGATAATTAGTGAAGAAGCCATAAGGCGAGAAATTAAGCATGAAACAAGGTTTTCATCTGGAGAATAAAAAGCAATGCAACTATAGCTGTTTATATAACCTTAGTTATCTTTATATTTTTCGGACTGTCAAAAACTTAATCGCTAGGCAAGGTAGTGCTTAGTATGTAGGGATGGGCCAGAAAAAAAATGGCCGACGCATATTGTGTATTGCTCATCATAGTTTCAAATCTCTCTATAACAATCTAAGAGACTTTTATAAACATCTAACTTAGGTTTTCAAAAGCTATTAACACCTGCAGTTTAGCCAAAAAATTAATAATTAATTAATTAGTTTTTAAAATTGAATTAATGTAAAAGCGCTATTGTATTAAGATGGTTGTAAGATTTATACTGTGACGTCATAGACATAACAAATCCTCGTTAGCTAGTGTTAGTGATAAAGAAGACAGCTGATTATTTAACAGTAAAAAACAGGTAGAATCAAATCGAACAATGTAAGTAAACTGAGTTATTAATTAAAAATAGATACTTCAAACATATTAACATATATTAACATTAAAACATGGAATTAACAACTGCAATTAAAATATTACTTAAAGAAAACACCCTATATTTTTATTCTAGAAGTATCTAAACCTCTCTGCTACATCCAAAACTTACACTTGAACCCCGGTAATATAAATGATAAGCAACTATTTAAGTCATTAAATTTTACAGTGACTTAAAACTAAATTCCACCAACATTTTTCAATTATGTTCTTTAAATCCACCGATCAATATGTGTCAAAATTAATAACTTTCGTTATGTAACAGTTTTTGTTTAGAAAGTCGAGTCTATAACTTCCAAAAACACGCCATAATGTAAAATTATCTAAAGAAAACTACATGAAATCAAGATCCTTTGGAGATTTACACAGAAAATAAGATGCTTCTTTTCTATTTTCTTCTTAATCGATTTTCTGTTTTACAATCAAGAAAATTCCAATTCCATTTCAACCCACACAACCTTATATAGCTGACTCCAAATCTAAACTGGTTTGAGCACTACTTCAAGAAAACGCACTCGTAGTTAGGCTAGTCCGTTACTTTTACCAGCGTATGCAAGGAATTAAACATATCTTTTTGTCACAACAGATTAGAAATTAATTTGTTATAAGTATTATTAGATATTAAAACTGATAAAACTAAAATAAATTCATCATAATATTAAATAGTGATAAATTATTATCGTTATAATAATTTGTAGGAAATAAACAATAATAATTAAAACTGATTATAGTTATTGTGCTAGACAAGGTAGAAAGAAAATATGATGTAAAACTAATGACAATTCTATGTCCTATCGTAAGAATTCACCTTTTAAACCTATTTGGCAGATAGATTAAACAGAGTAGAGGTTTTCTTTCCTAAAAGTTCATTTGAAGTTTACCAAAGTTTTGTAGATGAGACGATTTAATCACCGTTAAAATAAAATAAAAATAGACAGTAGGATGAAAATCAAGTTGGCTGTCAGAGAATTCTCGATAGGGTTTTCATTTCTCCGAAACCTCTAACAATTCTCTTCCACAGAGTTTTACTTGATTAATTAATTGATTATCTTTGGCCACAGAAGTGTCTTATGGTTAAAGTAGGAAGTGGGTATAATCAAAGAAGTGGCTCTTCATATAAGCCCTATGGTGGCTGTAGGAGAAGAAACTTCAGCTGAGTTTATGTATTATTGCAATAGCAGTGGCCATTTTTCAATAGAGAGTGCTAGTGCATTCTCTAACACATATATAGCGTTTGTATGTCCTCCTCCACACACACACTGTGTCTACGTTATTTAATAGAAAATTTAATAGTTTTTATTTTTAGTGTAAGGACATGGCACCATCTATGAACGTAGTTAACCTACATCAAAGGTAATAAGTGCTCAATAACAGCAATAATGGGGGAGGAGTGTTTGTGGTCACACCATCAACACGTCCTTCCTTGCAAACTATCATCCCACAAAGTTTGGTTGAGATTGACCCAGCTACCTAGAAGAAGTTAGATAACGGAGACAGACAGACACACAGATTATTTGTGCTCTATACATATATATAGATACGATTATCTGCACGTGCGGTCCAGGATTACTTAATATAAAGCAATTGTTTTCTTGAATAAACATCAAAGATTGATTGTGCCACTACGAAGATGAAACTAATAATATTTTTCTAAAATACCTTTTATCAGCACAATCTCATGACATATTCATAATTAGGAAAGGTTCGTTACTAAGAAAGAAACTGAATTTTGATTAATAAGCTGAACTCGCGCTACAATAACGACTGCTGAAAGCGTACTTAAAAACTAACGCAGCTCATTTTTCTTTTTCAGTGTTTCGTATACAAATACAATAGATATATTTTTTGAAATGCAATTATTAAAGTATACATGAAATATTTAGTTGGTATATGTACGTTTTCTTAATATTAACGAACGTTTCAAACATTTCAGAATAGTTTTGTTTGATCATATTATCCAGTTCACATTTTTTGGCAAACTCTACATGACTGTCACCTAGGGAATGTTATGTGAACTGTGCAATCCTAATAAGAAATATATACGTCACACCCTTAAATGCGACATTTCGTTTATACAAAGTTTTCCCCTTTCTCTATAAATTTGAACTTCTTATAGTTAGGCAAAATTCCTTATTTAGTCTCCTTCGAAACTAAAACAACTTTGGAACACGCTCATGCAGGTATACACATACATGTATTACGAGTGAAACTCTGTCGTAAGACAAAATATTATACGAGTTTATTAGAACTGGCAATCATCCCTCACCAGAATAGCTGAACTCAGATATAAATTCAGTATTATTTACTTGTGGCTCTAATATTCTCATTTTCTGTGTAAACTTCTCGCTGAAAGTCAAGTGAACACTTTAGGGTTTATTTTTACATCAAACACTAACTAGAATTGACTTCAACTGAAAAACGTCTATCTCTAAATCATGTAAATAAATTAAAATATTGCTGCATGTACCATATACAGGGACTTGACATAGATTAATAGACAATCCTGATATGGAAAAAAAATTATATGCATGCAATTCTGCTATGGCCTGGTCAGTAACTGGGTATAAACTCCCATAACCACGTATGGGTTAATATTTCACAGATCCTTGAGAATGTGCCCCAGTAAACCCATTTCTCTGAATTACCTAATACAGTGGGTATTTTCTTATAGCAAAGCCACACTAAGCTATCTGTTTTGTCCACAAAGGGGAATCAAACCCCTAATTTTAACATTGTAAATCCGAAGACTTACTGCTGTCCCACCGGGGGACCCATAATACAGATTCTTTGCCAGGAATCCAGCAGACCAGGAATGCTGATTTCATCCAAACAGTCTGTAAGCATGTTGTTGTCCTTCATAAGACAAAAGACTTGCACCACAGAGTATTAAACTCACTCATATTTTACCAGTGTTATGCACATGGTTCGAGAATAAACTGGTGATTTTTCTAACTTGGGCATCAAATCTATATATTAAGCGTACCTTCACTCTTTGTAGTCTAAAATTCTTGCTCCGTATTATGGAGAAAAGTTAGTGTCTCTAAATGCGTAAAAACACCTACCATTAACTATTTGCTTTAAATAATGAGGACAAATTTGTGTTATATATTTTTATACACTTACTTGATACAATGAAACTTATGTTTCTAGTAATGTTGACAAAGTAAATACTTTTAAACACAGAGTATAGTACTTCCATAACTTGGTTTCGCTCTATATATACCATATTGTCAAGTTTGCTCTAATTATTATCAAACCCATTCAATTTTCCATACAAACAAAAATTCGGCTACAAGAGTATTATAAAAACTTCAATGTTTAATTTTGTGTAAAATGGCAGATAACTCTACACACCCAAAAAAAAAAAATTAAATCGTCGCTTACCTTTGATAAAATCAACCGCCTGTTCCAACCCATAAGTGTCTTTATCACAATCGTCCAAAATATAGCCACCTAGGGTGATTCCAGGTAGAAAATCTTTCTGGTTATTCACCCAGTCAATAGTGTACAGCATACACTCTAATGCCTGAATCCCACCCTGGGGCATGATTGGTCCACAGATCTGTGTGTCTTCGCGCTCGTGCACCATCATGAGCCCACCAAGAATGATGTCCCCTTCGACTACAGCTACCCGTTTCACTGGCCACGTATAGTTTAAACCAGCATTTCTTTTGTTCCAGTTCCAGCCCAATACTGAACGAGAGGTTAAATATCTAGGCCTCCAAGAATAATTGTTTTCTAAGCTCAAGTATTGTAGAAGAGCTTCATAATCGGTAAAATTTGTGGAGAACAGATGAGTCAATTCACTCGTTCTGGGGAAGTGTCGGAAATTAACGCGTTGTTGATGATGGGAAGCGAAAGAAGCAGGATAAAGTGACATAAGCAACAAATAACCCGCTAATAAGCTTAAAGGCATTGCTGAAAAGTCTGCAGGTAACACAAGAGAAGTTTTTGGAAAACTTAAAACGTGCGTAATTTTTCTATAAACTTCAGTATCATCTTTAAGTTTGGCGTTATACTAGATGTTTTGTACTAATTTCTGTAGAAAGAAATAAAATGAAAAGATAAAAAGAAAATAGAGACTTCCATTCCGGGGAGTCTTTTAAAAACAAGGTCTGAGTATTTTTGTTAAAGTTTCAGGCTTCGTGATTAAATCAATTGAATGTTACCTTCGCGTGCTGAACTGACTGCTCTACCAGCTTTAAACTTTTGCAACCAACTGACGAACTCCTACTCAGTGTGACAGTATTATCAGTTCGTGACGACACCAGCGTGGTGCGCCCTCTCGTAACATACGAAAGGTTTATGTTAATATCGCTCGATTAAAACTAACATAGAAATAAGATTGGTAAGTTAATAATTGTTTTATTGGAAATATGCGAAGATATATACCGTTGTTTACTTTCTAGAGTACTTTGTTACTTTGAAGATCACTCTTTGTTTAGAACATGCTATATTTTGCTAATTTATTGTCAGATCGCAACTGTGACGTGTTCTTATTGTTGATAGATTTTCGGAGATCATGAGATTGTTTAATGTCTAACTTTATGAAGGCTATGCTTTTCAACAGTAATTATACGAACCAGACAAAATATAAGATAAAGCTACTTAAATAGGAAACTGCATAGATGTATTTAGAACGTATTAATGATGTTGAAAAGGTTAAAGGACTGAGAAACGTTTTAATAAAAGGGTTGAAATTTTTACAGCGTGTGCATAAAACCACTTGAAACACTGTGTGGAATATGCTATGAAACAAAGCTGAATTACATATATATATTTAAAGGTACAGGGAAAGTTTTGCTTTCTTAGTGTAACTTCTCTATCTGTTGCCCCCCAATGACACAGTGGTATGTCTGTGGACTTATAACGCTAGAAACCGGGTTTCGATACCTGTGTTGGACAGAGCACAGATAGCCCAATGTGTATCTTTGTGCTTAATTCCTAACAAACAAACAAACTTTGTCTGCTGTAATGAGATATTCTCCTTGAAACTTAACTTGTGAATTGTTTTGGTACACTAATAACTGATCTGCGTTTATTATCGTAAAGTCAATAGTGGGGGGGGGGGGCTTGTTGATGATGTTATCTATGATCTGATCTGTTTTTAGTGATTATCTCAAGCTTTGGTGGTTAGTAATGATTAATATTTTTCACACATTGGATCATGAAAGAGATCTAAGAAGGGTTTTCAGTAAATTAAATTATTAGTTTATCATGTATAAAGCTGAACATGATACATGAGTTTAAGATTGCTTTTGTACATGTTGAAAACATCTCAAAAATAGTTTATGTGGGTTTTTATTTTGTCTAGTTACAAATCAAGTTATGGTCGGGAAGTCTTAACAGTATGTAGATGATATTAATCGTTAATAACGTTTTGAAGTATAAAATTCAAGTATACTGTACATCTGTTTCTATGGGTTCTACATTCAGTGACACGATCTTAAATGTTTTGTATTAAAACGATCTTCCTTACAGAACACATCTGTTTATATGGGTTCTATATTCAGTTACACGATCTTAAATGTTTTGTATTAAAACGATCTTCCTTACAGAACACATCTGTTTCTATGGGTTCTATATTCAGTGACACGATCTTAAATGTTTTGTATTAAAACGATCTTCCTTACAGAACACATCTGTTTCTATGGGTTCTATATTCAGTGACACGATCTTAAATGTTTTGTATTAAAACGATCTTCTTTACAGAACACATCTGTTTCTATGGGTTTGATATTTAGTGGCATAACCTTAAACGTTTTATCTTCAAACGATCTTCCTTACAGAACACATCTGTTTGCATGTTTTCTATATGTTTTATATGGGTTTTTTAATGTTTTATCTTCAAACGTTCTTTCTTACGCAACACATCTGTTTCTGTGGGTTTTACATTCAGTGGCATGACCTGAAATGTTTTAATCTTAAACGATCTTCCTTGGAAAGCTCATCTATGAAGATGAAAACAACTAAAGCTCTTCTACGACTGAATAAATGTTTAGATTATTTTATTTGCTAATTGATCACATATATTGACTCAACTAAGGAAAATCACCGCTTGTGAAATATTTTATTATGTAGGAATTACGTTAAAAACATTTTACAATTGCTAGAGATGTATGATCTGTATCCTAAAATATACCAAATAAAAAAAAACATGTATTATTAGTTTTTACTTACCTTGATACAATCATTTCTTGTTTTCGAATTAAGGTGTTGATTTCGGTACATTTTCTTTGACAGACACATTATGTACCTGTAAGGAAAAATGTTCTCTCATTAATAAAGTGTTCTAGTTTCACTTTTTCGTTAATGTAAGCCATTGATCTAACTTTAGAAGAAAACTGTCTTAATGTTAATAAAGTAGTCCCGGTTTAAAACTACATTCAACTCTCCCATCCTGTTTAAGACTGCTGTTTCAGAATCGATGTGAATCAGTTGAAGCTACAATGTAGTACTATGATGGCTTGCACATTACTCTATGCAATATGCTTTTAGTTCACTATCTTTAATGATATTTTTTCTTGTTCTTAAAATGTCTTATATTTGTTTTTATGAGACACAACTGTATCTTGTAAAATAGTGGTTGAAAGTTTAATTAAATATATATGGAGACTTATAGCGCAGACTCAAAATATTACCTATAAAAAAAGACGAAACGTTATCGTAAACAAACGTCTTTCCAACCGCTTCTTATCGAAATATTGAGCACGTTAATTCAATTCATTGGATAATGATTTATTTACATACACAAACTGGATAGAAACGACAACTTAAATGAGTAGCGTAGTGATGAATGCTGTGCGATTGATATTCAACGTCATCATTTAGTTAATTAAAATACGGTGATATTCTCTATCATTTTAGATTCATTCGGTTAATAACTGTCGGGGAACAGTTGTACAAGAAATAATTTGAAGCGAAAAATAGTTACTTCAAGCAGAGTTGTTTTACCTTAGAATTATTTTCCATGCAATTGTATTTTAGTTTCTAGTTTAGATATTTGATTAAACTTTAAATAAAGCGTGTTTAAAGTTGTTCAGGTAGCGCAAGTTAACGAATAAAGTTTAAAGATTTATGTTACAACCTCTTACAGTTTTAAGTAGTAACTGATATATTTGAACCATAATTATAGAAGCTTACGAAAACTCTCATGAAATCCAAGAATTAGTCTCTGTGCTCATAATAAATTATATTAATGTTTCACTAAATAAAAAAATCACTTCAGGTCTGGACACATCATTATTAGGATAAAAATAGTTTAAACTTTAATGCCTCTGTTTAGTGATCTTACTTGATTATTTTAGTTTTATATACTGAAAAATATCTGTGTAAAATGTTTTCTTTCTTATTAAGAATACGAAATGTAATGCTACCGTTTTCTTTAAATTGTTAAAAAACGTAATTTATATATGTTTATTTTTTACAGATGAATCACGAAACTCTAAACCTAATTTACAAGCACAAAGTAGGCTTAACTAATGTTATATTTATTTGCACGGGTTCAATTTTTTACTAAAGTTCGTCCTTAGGTTTTTATAAATTAAAGTCAGAAAAATGAGTTCTTAATTTTATTGCTCCTGGAATCATTCACTGCATACGTGTCCCTCTGATGGACTTAGAATTCATTCTTATAAAATATTTCTATTAGAAAGTACTGCCTTTGGATACATTTCAGGCAATAACTTATCACTTTTAAGTTACAAAAATCTATTATTTTAACTGTAATTTGACCGAAACTAAAGATACAATCGTTAAATTATCTTTTCAATTTCTAAGCGGCAAAAGCCATTTAGAAATCAATCATTCGGTTCCGTCATGGTCTTTAAGAGTTATTGACTGTAGCATTTCTTTCTCAAATGATTACGCCCTGTATTCCAGAAATAAAGTGTGTTAAAAAAAAAGTGGTTTGCTTATATGATACAACGTTGTGTTAGCCTTCAGCGTATCATAAACAGACACTCTGTATAGTGAACAATACGCGGTGACAGGACGTGTTATTAAAGAAATCTGGAAGCTTCTCGTAGCAAGTCAGAGCTATTCAGCAGGACAGTAAAATCGAGGGCAGATATGACACTCTAAAAGGTACTGAGGTAACGAAGAATATCAATGTGTCAAAGATCTAGCACAACATTAAAGTGAGTTCCATTGTTCTGAACTAATGATTTTTTGAATGGTACTTTTCCTCTGTCAAGGGATACACTTTTAGTTGTACTCTCCTGAAACTTGGAAAAATAAGATGGGTAAGTTGACTTTCTTGGGTGTCACAAAAAGTTTTAGGTTGCATTACTGTTTAATAGAAAAGTTACTCTAAGCAATAAGAAATGGACTCTAAGACATCATTCTTATACACGTACGTGCTTTTTGGAGAATGTTTACCCAACTTGTTGAAAAATAACAAAGAAAGACAGATAAAAATAGCGAATATTTCATCACTCAAAAAGTTGTGTTTTAACATAGTTGTGTTGGCCTTAAACTAACAACTTTCTGGCATAAGCATAGAAAAGAAATGAGGTGATGCTGGTATATATTTGTATAATGAAATGACGACATCGATCTGAAAATTACGTTACATGGTAAGGATAAGTTGTTAGTTTGATTTGTGGATTTAAGTGTTCTTTACTGGCTATAGCAGTATCACGACATCATTTCAATACTAAGGAAATTAGTTTTTACATGGTAAGGATAAGTTGTTAGTTTGATTTGTGGATTTAAGTGTTATTTACTGGCTATAACAGTATCACGACATCATTTCAATGCTAAGGAAATTAGTTTTTACATGGTAAGGATAAGTTGTTTGTTTGATTTGTGGATTTAAGTGTTCTTTACTGGCTATAGCAGTATCACGACATCATTTCAATGCTAAGGAAATTAGTTTTTACATGGTAAGGATAAGTTGTTTGTTTGATTTGTGGATTTAAGTGTTCTTTACTGGCTATAACAGTATCACGACATCATTTCAATGCTAAGGAAATCAGTTTTTACATCTCTACAGTTTTATAAAAAAATTACATAATATGGTAAAGAAAATGGAACCTTAGAAGTTGTTATTAATTTACCTTTCAAATAGGTAACCGGGACATTTAGCCCACTTTTTCTTGTTGTTGTTCTTTTGTAATAAAGATATCTAAAAAAACAAAGGTTAGAAACTTTTCTCTAATTCAGCCCGTTAATCTTCATTATTATAATAAAACTTTTTGTTTTTGCTATTTTGTGCCGGAAGGTTTTATTAAATTGAGTGAAAATTAGACCCTAACATTCTTGCTCACTGCCATAACTGTAAAGGTCCTCATGTGTCTACTCCCTGAACTAATTTTGATAAATGCTGTAGGTTAAAAGTTTGTTTATGTATATTGAGTACATATTAGTACAATTATTTTTCTGGTAGTATGGCGAATTCTTATACATAAAACTCACAGTCCATAGGCTAGAATTTCTGGTTTAGTCCTATTGTATTAGTTTCTGTGACTAAAATAATTTGTTGTTCAATACTATAACTAATTTATAAAGAACCACGTTTTTAGTAATATTGTATTCGTTATTGCTCTTAAATGTTATTCATAAGGCGAAACTAAGGAAGAAATAACTTAACCCTAAGTTTCAAGAATATCCATCCTTAAATGCTCATTAGACGGAAGACAACCACTCAACAGCACAAGATTGACTGATTATAATATTATTCCCCACAGCTGAAGATGCTTAGAACGTTCAGTGTCTTTTTTGTTTGTTTTTAGAGCAAAGCCATATTGGACTATCTGCTATGCCCACCGCGGGAAGTCGAACCCAGGATTTTAGCGTTGTGTTCAGAGACATTTCGCGACTTCAGCATTGAATCTTCCAATCCGTATCCCGTAGTGTCAACCACTAGAGCACACTTAGAACAGTAGGAGCTGTTAGTGAGTATTACATTATTATATTTAAGTTGTTGCTCTACCGTGTATGTTACCGACAGAAAGATAATTTCTTTTAGCTTATTTAGACCTACTAATCTATATAAATAAAAATGTAAATGTTCGTTTGTTCAAAATCTTAAATCTCCGAAAGTTCTTCACCGATTGCTTTGAAATTTTGACACAACGTTGCATTCGAATACGCGCGTGTTTTTATATACCTACTATTGTATAGATGTCACACCTGCGACAGGTAAAAACATGCTTTTTTGCTCATTCCGCTTTGAAATTACCAATGAACATGCAATTCATTGAAACTCCCACGTGCAACATTTCCAAAGCATCCGGCATGGGAAAAGTATT
>NW_013667378.1:203685-204990 GCF_000517525.1 Limulus polyphemus | reverse complement strand
TTGTATACCCACAAGCATTGTGAAATTAAACATATTAGAAACGTGCGCTTTCTCTTTTCTTTCTTTTCCATTTAACCAGACTGAGCCACAGCAACGCGTGGCCGGGTACAGCTAGTTATATAATATAATTATGAAATAATTTATCATTTTTCTATGACAAATATTCCTCGTAAGTGGATCGTAAATGTTAGCATAATTTTTAAAGTGAAGGTTTTAATCTTCTACATAACCTTTATGTTTATGTACACGTGAAAGTTTAGCAGTCTAGGTAAGTATTATGCATTCTTTTAGGAGTATTTATTATGTTTAAACACCTGCTATTTAAGTAACATATTTTTAATCTTTTACTAACGTTTCGGTGGTTATGCAATTCACCATTATAGGGGTTAATTACACCTGCTTATTTAATTGATTACAACAGCTGGCATACAAGTAAGTGAGTTATCGTATAATTCATAGATATACACATATTTGAGCTCATGCAAGTTGGCTGGATAGTATCGCTTTGAAAACTTCTAGAATATACATACGTTCAATCATTAGTTGTCTAAATCTGTTGATTTCAACATACATATTGCAACTGCACATAAATCTACAAACTTCATAGAAAATCAAAGTGTTATTACCGTATTTGCAACACAAATAACTTTCCCGTTTTCGTTTCAATTTACCAGTTTCTTACAATCAATATATTTTATAAAAAATAAGAGCCCTAATGTATTGTAAAACGTTAAACTTAAATATCATTTTTATTTGTTTGTTATTAAACACGGAACTACCCCATGGACTATCTGTGCTGTACCCCACACGGGTATCTAAACCCAGATTTTAGCGTTATAAGCCTTCAGACTTACCGCTGAGCCACTGGAGGTCACTTAAATTAAGAGACTACTGTGTGTTGTTAAGCAAACAGCTTTGCAATGGGATATCTATACTGTGTCCACTGAGGGATCCAATCCAGAAATTTAGTTTTACACAGTCTCAAGCTTATGGCTGAGCCACCAGGAGGCTTAACAGCCAGTATTTAGTTATTTCTCAAACTGTTATTGTTCAAGGTTCAGATGGTTTTCATTAAGTCATGGCACTGAGTGTAAAATATATGGAAACAGATGTGCAAAATACTTGAATATTATATTGTTGCGTCAGCGAGATTACGTGACTATTCTCACGCCCCCTGCTTTCTAAAACTATCCTGTACCTTGGCGAATGCTCTAGCATTTACTAGATATAGGGTAGTCTGGTATATATAAGAGGGTGACAACGTGACGAGAAAATAATGTGTGTGTAGACAGTGAGTAATTGATC
>NW_013667378.1:194599-202647 GCF_000517525.1 Limulus polyphemus | reverse complement strand
GGGATGCAAACCCGTGACCCGCAGATTGCGAGTCGAGCTACCTAACCACCTGGCCATGCCGGGCAGAAGACGATTGTAAAAAAACATATCGTGCTCAGCTCCACACATGTTACTAAGAATTTTATTTATTGAAAAATATCATTACTATTCCTCAAAAAAGAAATCACATAAGTCATTGATGATATCATCAACAAGCTTCTGTCGGTACTGTGAGATATTGGCTCAATAAAACGAAAACTTTTGCTCTCTATTTTTTATAAAGTTGTTGAACATTGTGATAAGATTTTACTATAGTTTTAATAAAGGACTTTCAAATAAAATCAAAAACTACCGTACTTTTTAAAGAAACAAGATATATTGCTAAGTTTAAAAACAATTGTATGGTGTTTAATGTTAAGACATGGGATATATTTAAGATTTTCAACATTTTCACAATAAACCGTAAAAAATATAATTGTGGGGGGGGGGGGGGTTCGGCAATCTATTTTCTTAGTGTATACCTCGCTTTCTTACGCATATATTGTACTTTATTTACACTGAGATGCTTCCAGAAAGTTAGCAATAAATATGCTGAGAGGATACGAGAGTATGCTTACAATATTAATATGAAGGAAAAACACATACAACAATGTTTTTTATCGAAAACTAACAATAATACAGAAACATCCGGCATACCCCGCATAACAGGTATGTGGTCGAAGATAAATTAACGAGAAGAACATGAATAATATGACAGATTTCATTCTGTTTGCTAATACTTTAGAAACAAAACTTTATAATCATGCACTACATAAGAGAGAAACCGAACTCAAAATTTTCAAATCTATTAAATCTTCTTATGAATTAATTTTATTATCGATTTTTCTTATGTTTCTAGAAAATTCTTCTGCTACCACGGATTTTTTAAAAACTTGTAATATAGAACTACCTATAAAAAAAACCAAAACTGAATCAATCAATGAACCCGTCAACACCAAGGGTTTTGTCTGACATTGAATAACAAGCACCAGTTAATTATAAAGTGAGGATATCATATCTAGGGGATCCTTGTTCTCTTTTGTTATCCACAGCAAATATATTAAACAGGCATCACCATTCTCATTGATTATCTTTTCAAAATTGAATTTTTTATAAAACTTTACGATGAAGGTTTTAATTTCGTTTATATCTTAGATGACATTTCCACCCGTTTACCTTTAAGTCTTGAGTAATATTTACATCTGAATTCCTTTAAGTCTTGAGTAATATTTCCATCTGAATTCCTTTAAATCTTGAGTAACATTTCCAGTTGGTTTCGTTTAAACCTTGAGCGACATTCCCACCCGCTTTCCTATAAGTCTTCAGTAACATTTCCATCTGAATTCCTTTAAGTCTTGAGTAATATTTCCATCTGAATTTCTTTAAATCTTGAGTAACATTTCCAGTTGGTTTCGTTTAAACCTTGAGCGACATTCCCACCCGCTTTCCTATAAGTCTTCAGTAACATTTCCATCCGATTTCCTGATAGTTATCAACTGTGCTTGTTAAGAATTTGGGTTATGCTTTAATCAGAAACATAATACGTTTAGGCATCAAGCATTCTATACCCTGATTTTACTTTCTTGAAACAGGCTCTTTAATTACGAAATTCATTTATTTATTTTTTGTATAAATGGAAGAAATAGTAGATAATTTATTTTGTAGATATTTAATTTACATTTTACATTGTAAATAGAATTGTTTTATAAAACTTTACAATGAAAGTTTTAATTTCCTTTACGTTTTTAGTTTGAAATACGTGATTGTGTATTTTATAATCGCACTACAAATGGTCCCACCAAGCTCTGGCATTGAATTTTTTTATTACTTTGTTCTAATAATAATTTACTATAACTTTACTAGCCTCATTAGTATAGATTGTACTACTCACCAGATGGTGACTAAAACGTCGCTCTTCCTAGACTGACGGCCCGGCGTGGCCAAGTGGATAAGGCGCTCGACTCGCAATCTGAGGGTCGCAATCTCAAACAAGTTCACCGTCACAACCTCCATGTGATATTTTTGTTTTTTCACTTCCAGCTTCTCCATTTGTTTATTCGTAGTAATTGCTTACTCACATATCGTAGGCCCGTCATGGCCAGGTGGTTAGGGTTCAAATCCCCGTCACCCCAAACATGCTCGCCTTTTCAGTCGTGGGGGCGTTATGATGTGACGGTCAATCCCACTATTCGTTGGTAAAAGAGTAGCCCAAGAGTTGGCGGTGGGTGGTGAGGACTAGCTGCCTTCCCTCTAGTCTTACACTGCTAAATTAGGAACGGCTGGCGCAGATAGCCCTCCTGTGGCTTTGCGCGAAATTCAAAAACAAACAAACAATCCTAGACTGACTTGGACCGTTGTTAACATAAGGGAGAACTAGTGTTGAACGATCAGACATAAATGTGTTTATATGGGAACAGCTAAAAAAAAAAAAGAAAAACTTTGGTAGCGTAGGAGAATTTAAAAATTATTTACATAATCTAGATTTTAAAATATTAACCTTCTCTATGAACAACCCAAGTAAACCCTTGTTTTATTTGGGCAAATATATTGAATCATCAACAACCCAAACTGGTCTACTCGTTCCCTTAATTTTCGTTCAATTTCAGGTTTTTGTTCCCGGTATGGTGAAGGGAGAGGGGATGAATGATAAATTTCTGTATTTAAAGTGACACTGAACTCTCCAACTAAATACATCAATTTATTATTTTCAATTTTACTTAAATCCTTTAAAATATTATTTGAACATTCATGCGCTTTACCAACACATTGTGGTATTTAATATCGAAATTTAAACTATTTGATTTCATACGTATATTTAAAACATTGCCCCTAAATACAGTGACAAAAGTTGTTTCACCTTCAAATGATCTGCGTGTAGTTATGAAAAGTCTAATTCTGTGTTGCGTAATAATGAATTATAATTTCATTATTTAATCGATGATGTACGCGGTGTATTCACGATGAAATAAATGTGAAAATGTGCATCATATTCTGTGTTGCGTAATAATGAATTATAATTTCATTATTTAATCGATGATGTACGCGGTGTATTCACGATGAAATAAATGTGAAAATGGGCATCATATTCTGTGTTGCGTAATAATGAATTATAATTTCATTATTTAATCGATAATGTACGCGGTGTGTATTCACGATGAAATAAATGTGAAAATGGGCGTCACCTTAGCCTATTTTATTGAAATCCTTTCACCAAACTTTTGCTATCTACGTAAGGCAATTGACGTCCATTTTCCCCTTTGTTTCACAAATCATAATTACATTTATTTAATGAAAAGGAATGGAGCTGTCTTGTGTTCATTTGTTTCTTGTATGATTAATATACATGTACTATGATCATTATTGATTAGTTACTTGTAGAACATACTCCGATATTCACTACCTTAGAATAACTGATGTACGAATTTATCATAATTCAATTTTCTTCTCGAACTAGTGCCTTATTTCTGCAAGATCTTCTCTCACATTTAATCTGTCGTATTAAAGCAGTATACTTTAAAAGTAATTCTAACTTTTGAGGATCTATTTATATATTTATTAAATATAAGAGATTTTGATTTTGACTATTGAACTCTAACAAGTTCACCGTCACAACCTCCATGTGATATTTTTGTTTTTTCACTTCCAGCTTCTCCATTTGTTTATTCGTAGTAATTGCTTACTCACATATCGTAGGCTCGTCATGGCCAGGTGGTTAGGGTTCAAATCCCCGTCACACCAAACATGCTCGCCATTTCAACCGTGGGGGCGTTATAATGTGACGGTCAATCCCACTATTCGTTGGTAAAAGAGTAGCCCAAGAGTTGGCGGTGGGTGGTGTTGACTAGCTGCGTTCCCTCTAGTCTTACACTGCTAAATTAGGGACGGCTAGCGCAGATAGCCCTCGTGTAGCTTTGCGCGAAATTCAAAACAAACACATGTCATCATTCTTTGTACAAGATGTGTTTGAACATAACAAATTTTCATGTTTTTTTCAGGACTTAATCTCATATTTCAATTGAACGGTGCTAATGCAATTCTTCGTATTACTTCAGCAACCGTATTATTTTATTTTAATAACATTTTCTTAATTCAATGGAATTTCCATTTAATTCAAATAATTAATCGTATCCTCCGATTGTATTTCTGTAATTATAATTATTTTCCATTGAACCAGAATTATTTGAATCTAATTTTTTTACATAAAATTTTCTTCCCCTGCAGATTCTAGCGATTGAGAATTCTTTGAAAGTACTTTAAAATTTTCTACCTCATCATTCTCCAATTCCTGCGATTATTTTATTTTGTGACAATATTTTGTTACATCCGTAGACTCAACAAGGAAAATACTGTATTGATAAACTAAGCTAAAACGTATGACGGTAACCAGCAGAAGTATAATATTACTGATTTCGAATTTTACTTAACTTGTCAACATCAGTAACTTCAATAAAAACGTGCTTGAACTCTGGGTATTGGATTTACACAGGCAAAGAGCGAATATTGCCGATACCCATACCGAACTTGGAGCCCCCCAGTGGCACAGCGATATGTCTGCGGACTTACAACGCTAGAAACCGGGTTTCAATACCCGTGGTGGGCAGAGCACAGATAGCCCATTGTGTAGCTTTGTGCTTAACTTCAAACAACAACAACCGAACTTGGAACTCTAATAACACCATGTCATATCAAAGGTAAAACGATAGAAACCACAATTTTTATAGGGGGGGTTAAGACTACGGGTTTGATGTCTATATGTTGAGTTTTGATATTCAAGCCTAACTTGATTGCTTGCTTCGTGTAACTAAGAATTATCATGAAAATATACCCGAAAAACCATCGAATACTCGCGAGGCTGCATTACCTCCCGCAGGGAACTTCCAGAAGCTGTTATAATGCCGAAAACACCGTCTTGAGTTGTACCTTGTAATAAATGAATCAAGACTTTATAATTTCTTGTAAGATGATTTTATTTGTTTACGTTAGTATACTGTAAATGTTTTTTTCTGATACGCTTCACATTCAAAACTTCCATTGTTAAACAAAATTCCAGCATATGTGTTACATAAATTATTCTGAAATGGTAAGTATATATATATTTTTCTTTTCTTCAATTGCACAGTCGCTTCCACATAACGTATTGTCCAACATTTGCATTTAACGAATTTTGAGCAGAGTCAGCGGTATTGGTTGAGCCATTCTTAAAGAACAAACCATACAAATGATTACATCTTCTTGTTATTTTTTAGAACATTAAAATCCTAAGACATATACACTAATCAGAGAAATATAACTGATACCAATACACCACGCTTTTCCAATACTACCTGCATCTGGAATTATAGTGAGTCCAGATACAATATCTCTATCTTGATCCACAAAATATGGCCATCCTAAACTAAGATGTAAACCTAAAACAATGAAGAGTTTTTCCACAGAAGTTTAGATAAAGCGAAACGAACTATCATGATGTTACTTTAAAAATGTTAAGTGAAAATAAAAAAAGGAAAATGTATAAATTCTACATAAAAACTAGTTGTCTGCAGGAAGCACTAAACACTACCTCTTGAAAGACAGATCGAATTTCAAATACAGAGCGTCACAAATACATAATACTGTTGCGTCAGCGAGATCACGTGACTAGTGTCACGCCACGTTTCTAGAACTATCTCGTCACGTCACGCCGTGACCATCTTATATATATCAGACCACCCCCCAATCTAGTAAATGCTAGAGCACTCCCGAAGGAACAGTGTGTGTGTAGACAGTGAGTAATTGATCTGCAGTCAGAGAGTATTATTGAAGTTGAGCACGTTCGTTGTTATAGCGTTTGTTTTAGCGCGATTGTTGAAATTAAGTGTATCGTAAAGTTATATTTGGAAAGAATAAACCAGTTTTATTAAGTAACGACTTGTGTCGCTAAAGTTTCGTCGGAACGAATTTACGGGAAATCAATTAACAAACGGAGACGTAACAATATATATAATTAATTCGCTATAACTATAAGTATAACGAGAATATTCTGTACAGTGAAGCAACTAAACTTCGACTAAAAAAAAAAGACTTATCTGATCCCGCAATTTTTGGGAGGGGGGGTGTTTGTCTTTTAAAGAAAAAAATAATATTTTCTCATAAAAATGTTGAAAGTATTAAAAATATATTTCTAAATGCTTCTTGTTTAACTGACCTAAAAATTAAACTGGTAAGATAGAACTGGTGCAGAACTTCTGAACAGTTTCATTTTGATTAAAGAGAACTATGAATAAAAGGCCTAGAATATCAATTACTACTTGTATATTATAGCTTTTGAGACCTAGTTTATGTAAAATTTATGATGCCTAAAGTTAATATTATTGATTTTTAAGAAAAGTTGTAAAGGAAGTAAGTGATGAATTTTCAATTCAAATGATATATTTTTTTAGAAATTGTTATTTTCTCATGGTAATAATAAATACGGCCATAAAAAGAAAGTCCACCAAGCTTGATTATCGAAGTAGAACAAGTAAATAGTTTCAAGCGCCTATTGACGAGTTTACGTAAATTCCGTTGGAATAATGCATTAATCAGAAATCTTTTCTTGAAACTCATATCTGTTACTTGGAGAATTTTTAAGAAATTATTATTTTAGTATAAAGTACCTCATTCTAAACTTGAAGAACATGGCACACTTATTACCTGTTATTTATCGAACGTCGACACGTTTTTAATATTCAAGTAGTTAAGTGTACAACCAACAGATTTTTTTAAGATGACATGTGAAATTAATCCAACACTAGTTTTTGTAATATGCGTCATTTCTTCGTACATAAAAATAAGACAATGAATTACTTCTTTTCTTCACTTTTCTTTTATATTATTTCATACAGCCTATAATAAGTGTATTGGAATCTTATATTTCTTGACTCAAGGAACGAATGTTAAAAGATGTTATTGTTAGTAGTAGTACTCACCTTAGAACAAGATCCTTTTCTCCTTCTTTATTTATTTATTTTTTGTATTAAGAAATACTTTCCTGAATCATATAATTTGAAGTTTAAGAAGTTTTATTTTTCTGACTTGATACAAACTTGTCAACAACCTCGAAATATGCTAAATCTTTCACAACACATTGCAGGTTCCTTGCGGCATTTATGTAATGAATGACCCCTCAGTCATAGCAGCACAACTTTCAAACAATTAACACCCAATCTCCAGCCGTTACTAAATGACTAAATAGTTCGCTCATATTACTATGTAGGTCTACATTTAATCCACATGGTCACCTTCAATTGAATTGCCGCCGTTAAAGGCTGCCCTACTTCAGAACACTGTGTCTGAAATACGCACTTTCCTTCCACAACCCCACGATTTCTAAGAAAACTCAAATGTTTATGATTTTGGCACCCTTGTGTTGTGAATAGGTATTTTCAAATTGGTCATTTAGAAACAAACGAAGCTCTCCACTTTCATGGACTGACCTATGAGAAGTTGAAATTTTTTTATAAAACTTTGAAGTTTATTCACATAAAGTTTCAACAGGCGCGAGTTTGGTAGTCACGTGGTATACGAATATGGCATATGCTAGGGTTAGGTTGAACCCCTATTAATTGAGCGACACCACAGCGTGTTTTACGATATATATATCAATGTTGTCCATACTATTAATACTTGATTTTTTTTCTTTTACTTGTATTTGAAGTTTCAAGTTATACCCATGCTGAACATCTGTGACACAGTTGACTGACACTCATCAACATTCAACACACTAAAATAAAAGGAAGTAGTAGTAAATGAGTGAAATGCAGTTTTCTTGGCAGTGTTACGTATTGAGAATTTGAAATAATCCAAAGCCGCGTTAAATAATTTAACTTTTAATAGTTGAACTATACCCTGGATTTAGTGTTTAGAAATATGCCGATATTTCTAATTAATTTACGCTATTTTGCAAACAAGATTGATTCACCCCGTTTTCGTTTTGACACAAATACGTTTTAGTATATATATACAACAGTATAATTTACAATGGCAACTATTACGATTAGTTATGTTACGTC
>NW_013667378.1:192659-193617 GCF_000517525.1 Limulus polyphemus | reverse complement strand
TTAACAAACGGAGACGTAACAATACTTAAGTAAATTTGTATTTTTAGTATTTATGGAAAATCTACTAAGTCTACCTGCTACCGGCCTTACTTTAGAAATACTGACCGGAGAGAAGACAACCAATTATCAGTACACTGTTGCCCACCATCCATACTAAGGAACTTATTGTCACACTTATAACTCACCCATGCGAGGAATATTTTGTGACATCGTACGGATATAAAGTCAGTTAAATAAATCCAAAATCCAAAGGTCTACCACAAGACTAACCACTGCCCATAAATAACTTAAACAAAGACACAGATTAAAAGTGGGAATGATAGAATTTATCCTAGTAGAGGAAGTGTCTGTAAAAAAAGACCTGTACCTTCAGTTGTGTTCAGTTGTAAGCATGAGGGTTTATAACACTAAAATCCAGTATTCGATCCTTGTGGTGGGCAAAGCGCAAATAGCCATTGTGCAGCACTCTGTGAGATTTGACCTATATCTGTAAGCCTCATATGTGTAAGGAAAATTTCCTCAAAGATGTTGGAGCAGAAAACCGATGTCAGAATCCGTTTTCAAGACTAGCAGTAGATAAAGTTGCAGTATTTCGCCTTTTATTAACGTCAAAAAGAATATACGAACTGGCTGGATTTCACCTTTTGGTTATAAATTGGATAACCTTATATTAATATTATCATGATAGACTAGAGAGAAGGCAGTTAGTCAACACCACCCACTGCCAACTCTTAGGCTACTCTTTACCAACGAAGAAATAGGACTGGGCTTCAAATTCTAACGTTTCACACAGCTGAAAGGGCGATTATGTTCTGTGACTAGATTCAAACCCGTGACCTGCAGATTGCGAATCGAACACCCTAACCACCAAAAAGCTACAGATGGACAAGTGATGACTTGGGCAAACAGTTATACCGAGGAAGTTACGGGAAGTTGTGCTGCGTCGATCCCATGATAA
>NW_013667378.1:189851-192069 GCF_000517525.1 Limulus polyphemus | reverse complement strand
GACAAAGATTTTATTGGATAGGTATGAGGCGAGATGTGGAAGAATGGTGCCGGACATGCAGTACATGTAGTACCTTACCAAAAGCTATTTTAGAAATAATTCACAAAAACAAAACATAAAAGACAAACACTTCACACGTACAGGGAAGTGAATCAAAGTTTTATTTTGGTTACCAGATCAATATTACGTACTGGGTGTAGGAATCAATATAACTCCGAAAACTCTAAGATTTGGAGAATGGACGAGCCGAAATAGATGACTAAAGATTCTATAACTCTCGCAGAGTAGAGCGGAACTATCGTTACTTATTGAACAAATGGCGCATCATACATAGCTTAGCCTGCGAAAAACCTATATTTTGCCTTTTAGTGCGATTATAGGATGAAATCCATGCCAACGAAATGTAGTTCATCTGTTACGAATACCTACACTTCTTATAATTGGATGCATGTACTTGGGATTGAACTTTTTTTTTTATCAGTCACCAATGTATACATGCCCATTTGATAAGAAAATGGTAGCTGGTGACTTCTAAGGTTAAATCATCTTTAGATATATAATTAGATATGTAATTCAATTTTGGAGTTTTCGTTAAAACAACGTCTGACTATTTTCGGTGTTGCTACTTTCGTGAACGTGCTTCACGGAATATGGCTTGTTGTTAGCACTTTTATCATGCATGGTATTCCAGGTGATTTATCTCACGTCAAACACTTTTCTTTCGACAACGGTTAGTGTTTTGTTTGTTTGTTTTAAATTTCGCGCAAAGCTACACGAGAGATATCTGCGCCAGCCGTCCCTAATTTAGCAGTGTAAGACTAGAGGGAAACGAAACCACGACCCTCAGATTGCGAGTCGAACAGTTAGTGTCAAAGAATAAACTCAATATATTTTGAGTTATTTTATCGGCTTGACTCACTCGTTGAATAATCTGACCCGATCAACGCGTTGGTATTCCTGCCACTGTAGATGTTTGAACTCAAGGTTTCACCATTTAAGACAACTTTTATATCAAATTGAGCGGTCTGGAAGGCGGTTCTCTTCTGCCATCCTTCTGTCAGAACGTGCATGATCTTTCCAGGAACACGTAATGTTTAGAACTGAAGCATGACAAGGATGACTAACCGTTAGACACACACACATTCCAATCATTTGAAAACGAGGCTGCTTATTCAACTTGTAGGCTTGTTCATTAAAAGGCCTTTGGAGCTCAGGTAAACTACAAACGTTTCAAATTTGTGTCCTACCATTATATATATATATATAATATCTATGTGTCTACACAGCGTATTTTAATCTCACAGATGAGACAGCAGGATTTTTGACAGAATGCTTTGAGTGAGTGTATGATTAATAAAAATTCTCAAAGAACCAGTTTCTTACCCCATAATAAAAAAAATACATGTATGTAACGACAGTACAGACTTACAACGCTAAATGTAGGTTTCGATTACCTGCAATGGACACAGCACAGATATCCATTGTGCTAACTTTGCGATCAAAACAACAGCAACATTACTTAACGAGCTCATAAACTAAACGTTTTATTGTAAATTATCAGTCTAGGCTATCGAACTTGATAATAAGAGCGAAAATATCATAGTGATAACCACATGAAGATACTGACTACGACAATATCATAGTGGTAACAATGTAAAGACACTAACCATGAAAATATCGTAGTGGTAACCACTCTAAGACACTGATGTGAAAATATTATAGTGGTAACTACTTGAGGATATTTATTGTTAAAGGACCGTAGTGGAAATCACGTGAAGACACTGACTGATAAAATATCATAGTGGTAACAATGTAAAAACACTGACTGCGAAAATAACGTAGTGGTAACCACATGAAGACACTGATGTGAAAATATAGATACTGACTGTGAACATTTTATGGTGGATTTAGCATGTTTTTGATGTACACGCGAACGAATTTCACAGTATTAGTAAAAAGGTGTAACATTAAAATTAAAAGGATTTATTTATTCACTTTTGATTTGAAAATAATTTATTATAAGAAAACATCTTGTTGATAGCATTCTTCCCATAGTTATCTAAAGGATGCGTATTTTAAAAAACTATAAGAGTTTCAAGATATTCTGTAATCAGTAGCAATATCAAAATGTACATTGACTACTAAAAACGTTTGCCATGCCTATTGCTATGGAAGTTAAAGCAGATGGAATTTAGAATGTGCTCAGTGAACCTGTTTT
>NW_013667378.1:169513-189263 GCF_000517525.1 Limulus polyphemus | reverse complement strand
TCATTCTTGTTGGCAAATATCATAAATTAGAGATATGTCGGCATTTATTTAACTACTAAATTTAAATTATCATTTAACTCGGTTTCAGACCATTCGAAATTGTAATACGTAACAGAGCATATACGTTTCATACGGATTAAAATAACCACACATCTGCTGCTTACTTTCACAGTCGTTGTATTTCAGAGAGTTAATCGTACTTTATTAGAACGATTTGCTGGTGCATAAATTGTCGACGCAGATGCGGACCGTAGCAAAACGGGCTATATGTTTAGCACCTATATATTTTTAGGGCTGTTATATTTTGTCACAGTCCTTTCCGAGCAAGAAATTTCCTATACCAATATTTCTAAACGACCTAGAGAGATAAAGCACAACGTTTTGGAGAAGATAACATTCAACGTTCTTTGTGGAAGCGGAATCACTTGGTGGCTGTGTGGCTGTTTAAGGGCAAAGCCACATTTGGCCACCTGCTGGCGTTTTAACGTTGTAAGTCCATAGATTTAGGAATTACTCACCCAACTAAATGTTGAAGCCAATAATGAGCTCTGAAACAACACCTCATGCCTATTCGAAGTAAAGCCCTCATTTGCAAAGTTGTTACTATATAGTTATCAGAGTTATACACAATGGATTAACTGCAATGTGACCACTGCAGGGACCAAACCTAAAATGTTAACACTATAACACCTTAAACTTAACGCTGAGCCACAGGGTACTATTTAGTGTGAAATTAAAAAATTAGTACTTTAACAAATTTGCAACATTTTAATACTAAATTGAGGAGAAATTAAAAGACTACGAAATTAGCACAAGGAAAACTGTTAAATATAGATAGATGTATGTAAGAACAAACGGATGAATGAATACGTTTTAACGTTTTTAACCATAATGTTTTGATTACGATAAAAATTCATGAACATATATATACATACATAGTGTAAGCCCAAACAAAATAAGTGTAATGAATATAAATACTGAAGAAATATCGTAATTGTTTTATTTAACACTCTATAGATATGACTTAAAGTGTTTTTATATTAGTTCAAGATTATTAAAAAGTGTTAATTTAAAAATGGGAAATAGGGATCTTCAAAATATTACAGAAACAAGATAGGTAGCTTAAAGTGAAAATGCAATCGCAAAAAACTTAAACATACAAGTTTAAGCTTGAAACATAGTATTGACATTATTTCCTCAAATTACAAATCCTTATATTGACTCTTCTAAATATTACAGCTTTTAGAAATGGAGTCAAAATAGGGAGTTGTAGTTTGAGGAAATAATGTCAATACTATGTCTCAAACCTTAAGCTTGTTTGTTTAATTTTTTTGTCGATTGCATTTTCACTTTAAGCTACCTAGCTTGTTTCTGTAATATTTTGAAGATCCCTATTTCTTCTTTTTAACTTAATAATTTTTAATAATCTTGTATCTTTAGTTTTTATTATGCCATCATAGACATAAATCTGTATAATAGCAATACTGTACTATTTGAAACAGTTGTTTAATGAAATACGTAGTTGATGTATGATGCTCTCTCGGGATATAATGACAGCCAAATCATTGCCACGATGTTATCATTGATGGTGGTACTGCCTGTAATGATCACTATGATGTATAGGGATTAACATACCACATGTTATATATATGTGCTTATGAAATATACATATGTATTATATTTATAACTTGAAGCTATACGGAGAATCTGTAAACACTATATTGGAGGGATTACTGAACTATACTGGATGGTGTGGACTGCATTTTGTAACCGCGTGAGTTTCCTACATGCGTGCACGTGCAATGCATGTTGGATATTATTTACATCTATATATATATACATGCTGGCTTTATAGTTTTTTAAGTAGTAATGTCGTATACATAGATATCCATACGAAGTTTTGAAAGTTGTACAGATGCATACATATGTATTCAATGCAAATATAAGCCAATGTGTCATAATATAATACAATATGTATGCAAATAAGCATTTTTAATATTTCTTATACTTGTTATATTTTCCCCTTCCTCCACTCCGCTGACCATAGCAAAGCCAGTCACGATTTGCTGAAGCTGGTTAGATTTCTTCTTAGGGTGACATCTGCACACTTTACAAAGTCGTAAACGTGTTAATTAACAATTATAAACTGATTATATTAATATAGTTCTGATGGAGTTTGGGTCATGACACTTCTATGACCCTCTTCCACTGTGACGATCCTAGACCCTAGTAGGTCATTGCTACTGCATACTTTATCTGAAACTAAATATTTTCTGAATAAAATATATAGCTAAAAACTTTCTGCCTCATTTTCGTCTAGAATCCCTATCATTTTCACAGTCTATTGCTTGCACGAATCTAGCACTCTTTATAGTCAGCTTCAAAGATGGCTACTCTATCTGCAGTATTTATAAAATTCGCAATCATGCAGTGTTGGCTATAATTTGAGAATTATCATCAGCCATCACAGTGATTGCTGATCCGATGCTCAAAACTGAGCTTGGTGCTATCTTTTAGACTATGGCTTAACGATTTCTGCCGTTGGAGACAGTCTAGACGTTTGTATAATGTTTTAGATGTTGTGTAACATGAGCGAAATTAATCATGCTGTGGTAACAAAAAACAACTGTGATTCTGCCAATGGCATCGTGTCTGAAAGAGCAGGAACCATATATATAAACAGATGATATGCAACATAAATACAGTTGCAAAAATATGTTAATAATCGCTATGGTACATGTGTCATGCCTGCCATATAAAAATTAAATTTAATCCACGGCCTGCATACACCTATATACGTATGCATGTAGTAGATTATGAGGCTCCATATAAACCACAAACCGCATTAAGATGATTGGGTGTCAACGGTTATGCAGCCACTGGTATTTCCTAGGTAGTCAAATAAACTTAAAAATTATCCTCCACAATGAAGCGTTTCGCAATACTGCCCAGGTAATTTTGCTGTAGGCTGGCAAAACGATAATGATTTATAATAAAGAAGAACAAATGGACGATCCCTATTATGAACCAGTACCATAGTTCGTGATATTTACAATTCTCAGTGAATCTTCTAAGGAAAACATAAAATGTCTTCAAAGTTAAACATTATTACTCCTCAAAGTGATTTTTGAGAGTGTTTCATTATATTGCACGTTAGACGAACACGTTTTTTCTTCAACTCAAATAATTATCAGACTCTACCAAGCATTTCATATTTTGCTATTATGGTCTTTTAATTCTTTAACAGTTAAGTCTTAATTTGAGCCTTAATTTTAAAATATTCCTTTGAAGCAATAAATCCCTCTGAATCCTTCCCCCTGCTAACTCATAGCATACTAGTGTTTATCTTGCTATTTGGCGCTTCACTTACCACTAATTAAATCTGTAATATTGACCCAAGACATTTTACTACAAACTATCTAAGAACTTTTAATGATGATCTATAGAAATATTATCGTTTTCTGATTAACTAAGGTATCATTGTTTGAAATATAATCAACTCTAAGCCGTTAATCACTAAATAAAAGAATGCGTTTTTCATAGCTTTAAAGAATCAGCTTTATAATGATTTATTCAAGCGTAATATAACAGTTCAAATTTATTATCACTTTGAAATGTCGAACTTTTCCTTATATGGCTTAAAAATATAAAAAAAAGTAGCGTAATATAACCACATTAGATTGTGAATAAGAGCGTTTGCATAGCTGATAATTATATTTCATTAGAGAAAAACACATAGAACATATAAGAAACATACGTACAGAGAGAGAGACAATTGACGGGCCATAGCTTTAAAAACATTTAAACTTAAATTTCTTAAATTAATAATTTTAGCTGATCGTACAGGATAATAAGAGAAAAGGTTTGGGCATAACGTTACAAGTTAAAATGATATGTTTCAAGTTGTTTAGGCCCACAAGTGAGCATGTATGAAAACTTACATTAAAGTTAATTATTAAACTTACTTAGAAAAAATAATCTAGTTGGTCTTTATTTATAAAGATAAATAACTTTGTATAAATATATCTTAAGATTTAAACTGAATTATTTCATCAGTTTGATTCTTCCCCGTTAAATGATATCTTCAACTGTAAACCCAAATACAGCAAATAAATATTTAAAATAATATCAGTCAAGAGATGGTTTTAATGTGTGAATCATCTTCACCTTCTAAACAATGAAACTCTTCAGGCTTAAAGAAATACTGAATCGTTTAGACTGGTAATTTAATAAAATCATGCGAAATGACAACAGGTTTTCATCACGTGCTTTAGGCGTGAAGACCTTTTTGGAAACTTCGGCTTCAGTGTTTTGATTTTTAACCATCATTTATTAGTGTTGTATATAGCAGTTCGTGTAGCTTTTTAACCAATGTTGGTCCCAGAGAGTGTTGTTTTTTGTTTGTTTTTGTTACAGTCTGAGTGAGACTGGTACAAAATGCAACTTAAGAATGTGTGTAATGTCCAATTCGATATTTGGACTATGGACATCGTGATGAAAAAGCCATATGCAGTAAACAGTAATGTTCCACCATATTTTGTTTGTGTGTAGTTAAGCACAAAACTTCACAATGGCTGTCTGTGTTGTGCTCTCCACGGGTATCAAAACCCGTTTTTAGCGTTATAAGTCTTTACACAAACCACTGAGCCGCTGGGGGCTCGTTTTATATATTAAGCCTAAACATATGTAATTGACTGCAATATGATATAATATTGATATAATAAACATATTAGAGAAACTCGAAGTCAGAGTAAATAGCTGACAGCATTTTCAAAAGATAAGACTGAATATAATTAAGAAACAGCTTGTTAACACTTATTGTTATAAATGTGCTACAACCCGTACTATTAATCTTTAGTAGTAAGGATTATTTTTTGATATAAGTTCATGAACTTATTTACCTCCCATCCTTGTAAGGCAACTAAACAACTAAAAAACAACTACTTGTTCATATAAAGCGTTGAAAATTTAAAAAGTAACATTTTGAGAATGTTCAATTAAAAAAAATTATTCTGTGAAATTTGAAGAAAGCCAGACATAGCAGAACTATTAACACAATTTAAACTAAAGCCAGTAACAAGATGTCCAGTAGAGACCAAGTGAAGCTGGCATCCCTTGAATATAAATATATCTTGAGCAAAAGATAAATTACTCTCGTTACCACTCGTGCTGGTTTCATACGTCGTAATTAAGTTGAAGGTTTTCTCTCTAGTGTTCTGACTACGTGCCGAAGACAGACACTCTATATCTATCGTGCCGAAGACAGACAGTCTATATCTATCGTGCCGAAGACAGACACTCTATATCTTTCGTTTCATATTTAACTTAGTCTTTTAGATTGATATTGAATTCATTTTTACATCGTGTGTGAAATTTGATTGTCAGTTTCAGTGTCAGAGGTTCTCTTGATTGGTTGCTTCATACAAAGGCTTGATTCAATTGCCTGCACTTCACTAGATAGATAACAATAAAAACATGTTTTTCTTTTTTTGCTGTAACGTTTTATTCAAGTTTAAGGTTTGATTGGAGGAAGCATGTTTTATTTTCTTTAATAAATCACAGATTTTGATTTTGTGGCTTCCCTTTATCCAATTGTGTGCGCAGCTACTTGCTTTACCATGATTTGCATTTTTCGATTTTGGATATAATGTTTATAATGAGGCGTTCAGAAGCTATTGTGTTAACTATGTGATGACTATAAATATTAAGTTCTTATTTCATTTATCACAAATACTTACAAAAATTTAATGATATAACATAAAGGTTCTATTGATGTTTAATAACATACTTTAGTAAAATAAAAACATCCTGCTACAAATGTGAATGTAGTTATTTAAATGCGCTACATGGTTTATAGTAAACATAGTTTAATAATACTAGCCGAGAATACCCGTTACGAAGGCAAAATTTGTATAAAAAACAATGTTAGATAACGTCCTGTGAGTGATGGATGATAACTCACACACACACACACATAAAGGATCATCTTTATAGTAAGAAACCTGCTTAAAGCGTGTGTTAGAATCTCAGTTCAAATTCACCAATCATGGTAAAATGAATAATTAAGATATGAAATATCTATCACTAGATATCAATAATACGCAGAAATCTAGAAACAGACACTAGATGTGCACGATACAAAGTTTGTTTGTTTGCTTGTAATCAAGCACAAAGCTACACAATGGGCTTTCTGTGCTCTGCCCACTACGGGTATCGAAACCTAGTTTCTAGCATTGTAAGTCCGCAGACATACCGCTCTGCCACTGGGGGCGATACAAAGTAATACACATAAACAGAAAATTGAAATACATTTGTTTCATAAACAGTGTACGGCGTTACTAAACTCAAGATTTTTTTTAATCAGCGCTTTTGGCCAAGTAAAATATAATTTCAATTTGAAATGCACCTTATACGCATGTGAGCGACACTATCACCTTAGGATTATGTGTGGTCATTCCTAATACTGAACTACTGATCAGAAGAAAGGTAACCAACACTCCTGTCACAAGGGAGTTGCCCGGCACTATGAACCGAATAAAAGATTAACTGTCACTTTTTTATAACATGCTGACAGCAAAAGGTGGAGAATGTGTTCAGTGACGTCACATCAAAAACCGTGCTATTCGTAACCTCAGCTCTACTTGAAATTAAAGTTAAATTCTTAAATATTTTTAATGATTCTATTATATTTAGTGCGTATTTGTTATTAGTATATTTAATCAGTTTAATAATATTTAAGTCAGTACAAGGAAAATCAGGATTGTTAGGTATAAGTTTTTCTAAAAACCGACTGATTTATTTTTCCTTTTTCTACAGCTGAGTGAGGTTCTTTAAGTCTAAATTGTTTGGCCAATACAACTTAGACCACAGTTACAATGAATTTTGTTAATACCACACTTATCTATTAATGTGATGTTATCCTTTAGACTAGCCATAAGGTGATTAAGTTTAACCCGAGGTGAAAACAGTTAATATATATCTTAAACACGCTAAGGATATACGGGGAAATTTTCTGAACGTATAGCAAAACAAACATTCTTACTATCAATCTTAGTAACCGTAAGCCTAGAATACTGCGAAATTTTCAATCTGTTCCAAATTTATTATAAATGCTATCGATAATGTTCCTATTAAATCATTTGTCAACGTCTGTATAAAATTCAATTCTGATACTAATCTGCGAACTTATAACGCTAAAATCCGGGTTTCGATATCGTGGTAGGCAGAGCACAGATCGCCCATTGTGCAGCTTTGTGCTTAATTACAAACAAACTGTCAAAGCCGATATTAAATCTTCTTTGCATTAACAAATATTTAAGGCTCTGTATACATATGTGGCAAAAGTTTCTGAGAATAGAAGTATCACGATCTATTTTGTGACGTCATCACAACGGAAAACGGTTTTCTATAAACTGAAGTAACCATTACATTATCCTCTTTTGTAATTAAACTATCAAAGATACTTTACTGCAGGATTTACTGAATTCACGTGCTTATTGATCTTTTTAACGTGCTATTGCGTATCATACCTCATTCACACAATGCTTATTGCCTTTGATTCATATTTGAACACGAACGATACACAAAGAAGTGGTGAAATTGGAGAGCCAGTTGCTAAACCTTTCACTTCTCTATAAAATAAAAACATCATCAAATTTAAAGTACCCGTTAATAACACAAGTCTCTTGCTAGACATTAATTTTAGTTCAAAAATTTCGAAAGTTTCGTCTATTGGAACGTTAGTAAATAAGGAAACCAGGTCTAAAGATGCTAATGTCTAAAGATGCTAATTGATCCATTGAGATCAAATTAATCTCCTTAATTTTCTTAGTAAAATCCAACGAGTTCTTAACAGTATAAGTGCGAGAGTTACTCAGTCAAGTACACTTTATAATAATAAATTTGGCAATTAATTTGGAGAGCTATCCTATAGGTGGCCGGAAATAAAGTCACAGGAAAAATGTCACATATTTCCTAATAACCAAACATAATGTAAAGTAATACAACAAAAAAAAAACATTTTTACGTTAGTTAACTATTACAATAATAACATGATGCATGATATGTAACATTATATGAAGGTACATGACACATACACACATTAATAACACAACTTACATTACTGACGTACAAGGATATATATAAGTAAATGAGGAACAAGGCTACTCGTCTGGTTTACCACTACCAGAAGAACACGGCTTTACATCTGATCCGAGGAACGTGGCGCCTAACTTGACCTCACATGAGATCAGTCCGGATTATGATCTTGGATGGCTTCTCCTACATTTCGTACATCATATATTGAAGTTACTAACACATCATCTAATCTAAACATTTCTTCATTAATATTCATAGTGTCATGCTTTTTGATCAAACAGCACTCAACAAACAGTCTATTAACTTAACAAGTGTATTTATATATATAATGCAGAGTCAAGTGCACTTTTCAGGAATACATGAGGTCAATCATCACCTGAATGAGTGGAATAATTCAATAGTTTAACTTCTATCAACTTAAAAAATTATAAACATGAATTTTCAAAGTGTGACTTTTTCCTACATTCATCCTATATTGTCTACAATGGGGCGGCACGGAATACTAATTTTATGTATATAACGCAAACCAGGAGTTGTAGAAATTAATTTTTAGAATCCTTTTTTAAAGAGAAATGAAAGATGACAGCATCATGTAAGTCAAGTGATTGATCAATACATTATACAAAGTAGCAAGATTTCAATACTGCCCCCCCCCCGCACCCAATGCTCTTTTCCTTCCTGATGATAGGTTGTCTGTGACACATCGAAACATGTATATTTGTAGTTAGGCCTGGTGCACTCAATAATTTTACATTACTACGTACTTTTAAACGTTGTTTTAACTGAATTTTTTAACAAATATCTCTATACAAATGTTGTGTTTCTCTGTTTTACTTTGATACTTATGTTCAACGCACATCGATTGTTTATGATATATATTCTTATATTAGGCACATTTATCTGTTACGCGATTTATATTTCAACCACACTGTCTATTTATCCCGAACGCTCTTATCATGACTAATCATAAGTTCCACTGGTTAAAGGCTAAGTGAATGAATGAAATCCTTTGATTAGATAGGATATCAATAATATAGGAAAATATATTAAATTACACACAATATATGATGAAGAATAAAAATTGGAACAGTTCTATAAATTTAAAAATTAGCAATATATTAGCCGTGCTCCTAATTTACTGAACTAATTAAGAATAATTAAGTATATCCTTTGCAAAAAAATAAATGAATATATAAATATATATATATATATATACATGAAAGTAATAATATTTAGTTTTCCTAATTTTCCTAAAGAACAACAAATTTATATCTGGATACGAGACAACGTAGATTCATTCAAAGCTTTTTTGTGCTCTCTTAAGTTTTTTATAAACGTTTTTTAAAAAAATATTAAATCCCATTGTTCCCTGTTTCTTCGTGGTAATGAAGTTAATTTAAGTGTTCTAAACATTTCAACAAAGATTAGAGTATCTTTAAAAGTAAAAGTAGACGTGAAAAACATTTTGAGAAACTTTAAAAATAATAAAACGAAAGCGGAAGCAATGTACAGTGTTATACATGATTAAGGCACTTATGTGTACATATATAATCTCATATGAATTAATGGCACGCCCAACCGTTTGAGTTGTAATCATTCATTCGAATGGCCCATCAAATAGATAGAGTATAATTATATTTTTCTTTTCTTCCATCGCAATGTTTCTTATTTGTAAGTCTTATTCGTAAAGAAAAGCACAGCAAGAGGAAATTAGAATAATCACGTCATAAAATGTGGATGCCAAATGTATATAAAGTTACCATATGTAATATAATTACATACGAACACATTTTTCATCTGTTTTAAACATATGTTTTACATAGCTGTTTTGTTTTACAGGGAAATGCTGTCATTAGGTTTAACAGCTCTGAATTATAAAATGAAATCTCGTTAGTTGATCCTACAAGCATATTCATAAATGGTTATGTCGGTGATTAGTTACATTATTATTCCAGAAGAAAAATCATTGTTGAAAACAAAGTAAAGCCACTTTCACAATAAATAAATACTATTAAAAATTCACTCCTTGAATGCACATACTGGTTAAAATATAACATTGTACAACATTAAAAATATAACAAGTGTAACAAGACAGTATACATTAAATATCTAATATGAAACACATAATAAGATTTAACTGATGCCTAAATGCTCTGTATTACTTTATATTCTTTAATTGATCAGTGTTCATGAATAGAAAGAAACTTTAACCATTTCTTCGTTAGATCTCAAACAATCTTAACGATAAAGTAGATATCTATTAGAGATAATGGGAGGTAGCAGATGAGAGATATTTAATGAAAAGTAAAACACACGAGACTTGAATTTTATCAACATGGCACGGCTTTTAGGGAAAAGCATAGCTGAAATAAAGTGAACCTCTCTCATAAAAGAATAATTAAAGTAAGTGTGAGTTAAAACACATAGAAAAATTCTCAAAATGAATTTAAACTAAGAATGTTATTTTATTATTATTGAATACCTTTACATTTTGTACTCTTGAAATGTAATAATTTGAAACAAATATACTTATACTGGTTCTCAGGTGGGCCAGCGGTAATTCGGGGTTCAATTTCTCGTCGTAAGTAGCCCATTGTGTAGCGCACTAAAAACAAATACTCAAAATTCAATCTGACATTCAGCAGAAAATTAAAACAAATTCTAAAGTATTATCCTGGGAGATATTAAAATAGTCCTTTTAGAATTGTAAAAAAATGTGATATAAAAGTGCTAAAAAGATATTTGGGTTAAGATTTTTTCAAAAGTAAATATATACCTACTTTTTGTCATATTGAAGATATATATTGAAAAAATAATGGCACAAAGAAGAGTTGAATAAAGAAGAGAAACACATAGAATATTAGTTTGCGTTATATTTCTATTGAAATGTCAGATATTTCTGTTTTTGTTTAAATAGACAATAGCTTATTACATATCTGATCAAAACGTTTTACATGTATAAAAATCGCCAAGCTATAATAAATAGATCAGTCACATAAAGAGCCAAGTTATATAAAAGGACAAACACTGTAAAAATGCAGGAAGAAAATAATAATCGCGCTCCTTACCTTAGGGCCTAGGTGCGTTATAAGGGTGTTGGCAGTTGATCACTAGCTGCCTTCCTCTTGTCTATTAATTGACAATTAAGGTTAATTAGTGCAGATAATCCTTGGATATCGATGCACGAGTACTTCAAAATATAAAAAAGTGTTAGATATGGCTGGGGTCACTACCGTGACACTAGATAACTTTAATACAGTAAATTTGGTAAGCCCTGCTTTTGAAATACGTGGCGTTTGCACAAGTTAAAACGTAAGCTTTTCACTTTTCATGACATAGTAAACGTATTGCTTCATAAATTTGATGAAATAGCCTATATGAGTATTTGTTTGTGTGCAACGTTTTATTCATTGTGATCATATTAAACTAACACAGAGATTATGACTGAAATACATACACGCATATATAGCATATACGAGCCTATGTATCTAACCGAGTTTATTGTTTTAACACGGTTTTAAACATCCAATTATTTTCTTGTTTAATTAACAAATAAATCAATAAAGCATTAGTTATGTCTCATTTATTCAGGTTTTTATATGTTATCCATAATCGACAAAGATTGAAACATTACGCAAAAAATCGCTGATTTCAAATGTTTTTACTAGGTGCAATATTTTATATGAGCTATGCGCTACTTGGTTTATGAAGTACAAAGTACATTATTTCTTTGGACAAATGAATCACCAAAAATAAAACAAGCTTTATCCCACAAAAATATTAACAAGAACAAATATATATAAACACTTTACAGAAACAAAAGATTCAAATATTTATGTTACTGTAATCTGATGTGATTGAAACTGAAACATGATAATAACGAAAGTATTATCTACAAATCAGTCCTAAACTGAAAACAGAAATGTTTAACTTTATCGTTAAATTTGGTGACATAACTCAACAATTACAATTTGATTTCCCATTAAATATTCATACTTTGTATCTAGTTTAAGATACTTTTTTAACAACAAGTCTAGTAAGTCAAATATCATTTCTTTAAATATGTTAAAAATTCAAACCGAATCAAACCTACTTCCCATTACCTTTCATTTACTCATCCACCTATATAAACTCTTCTACTGCGCCACATGCTCGACCTACGAAGAATGGTTAAAGTGATATTTCTCTGTTCGTATATATAGGTAGGTATACGTAAAGAGCTCGCTTAAACTTTGTTTTTGAGAACAATAGGCGAGGATACTATTATAAAGTTCCTTAAGAGCATTTATTTTCAAGTTTAATAACAAGTTTATTGATAAGTTTAGTAAGTTGTCCTCTCATTGGCTCTTAAATTTACAGGAGAATCGTGAAACTTAATGAATAATTAAAAAATTAATGCTACATAAATAATATATATTTTCATCACTTTAACTCTTTTAAGGGTTATTTAAGGAATTATATCTTGGATGTCACGTGACTCTTTTCTGGTGCATAAATTACATGATTGAGTATCAATAAAATCTAAATTTCAAAAAGTAACGAATTTATTGAAGTTATGTGAACAGCATTCTCCTTTACATTATAGGAATAAATATTACTAAGTGACCATTTTTTTAGAAAAAAAGGAATAATTTATCCAGTTTATATCTGAGCTGGAAGTTTTCGAAGTGGATAAAACTCATCTTAAGATATTTCTTGTACCATATAAGGTAGTAGACAGCGTAATTAAAACGGTTATTGCCACCAAAGTTAGTTTTTCTCGTCTTAAAAGAATATCTCAATGCACTTTCACACAAAAAAAACAAAATTCGTTTTTATGTTTTGATATTAAACAATATAACTTGAAACTATCGCAACAAATGACTCTTAAGAACTGATTGAATTAAATACAAGATATAAATTGCTTAAACTAAATGTGTATCGATTTAAAAGAATGTGACTCCATCACTTCAAAACCTGTAAGTGCGTTAAGCCTTAAAGCTTTATCGACAGATTTCATGAGTTAGAGAAAAATCTTACTCGAAGAAAGTTCCTAAAAATTCGCTTAAATCGTCTCTGTTTCTGTTTCTAAGGGAATTTATTGTGTTGCACAATACTCGTGTTCTCGGTTTCGACAACGCTACGCGATTAAATGAATATACGAGCGTTACCCTGGGCAACAGACCCAGTTACTTTAAGAAAGAGTTAGCAGCAGCTCAAAATAACAAAATAACTCAAAATAATACTCTTTGAACTTTCTTTTGGTGAAGAACTGCTCTACTAATACACGCTTTTATCCTTTAAAGTTCGTGGCTGGTTCTCTACTGATGTTACTCTTATAAAACTCAAAGCGTCAGCTTGAGTTTTTAATTGAATCGAACCTATACATTTTGAAATGTGCGTAGAGAGGCAGTAAAATGAGGTGTCATTTCACAAGATAAAACAAGCATCTCTCAATAATATAACCATGTTGTAACCCATAGAAACCGAAATAGAAAATCCCAATACGCTGTAGAACAAAACCATTATTATAATCATGCTGCCGATTAGAAAAACGTTAATTACTTTCCAGATTTATTTTCAGTTTTACTTCATTTGCATTCTAAGACTTGTTACTTCTCTTCTGCTAATAATTTTACATTTTAGAGATAATAGATTATTGCGTAAAGAGCAAAGGAGCGCCAAAGATACTTCTAAATAGCCTGGAGTCATGATAAGTATGAGAAACAAAATGCTGCACCATCTGTTGTGTTTATCACCTGTTCCCATTTCCTTTCTTTGGTTCCTGAAAAAGAAAGTGAGAGAAGCATGTACATTATTGAAATCATTAAGAACAACCTACTCTGTATATAATGTGTGACCGTTTCATAGCACACTAGGGTCATTAAGGATAACAACAGCAGTAAAACTTTGTATGGATCCTTCTTTTATTAATATTTCTCGGTAGAAAATTTCAGGGTAAAGCCTGTTTAGTGACGAAAGTTTTGTTCTTTTAAGAGGAAATCGTGATTTATAAGCTCAATTTTTTGGTGAGTTCCCTTACTTTTTTTACAATTTTAATAACGAACTGTAACATTCTTTGCAACAAGAAACATGTGAGTGAACGTGATAAAATAGCAGAGAGAGGTAATTTATGAGTGCACGGAAATTATTATCATGTCAAATTTTAAAGCAGGGTTTGAAAAGTGCATTGTAGTTGTCAGATATGTTAAATGCTTCAACTCAAGACACACATCAAACATCAGACTTTAACGAACACTCTTCTTCCGTATACCGGAAAATCTTCAGGGATGTTAAACATAAAAAGTTATATGTTTAAATCAATAAGTTAACAACAAAGCTAAAGCAAAACAAAAGTTTTATTAATTATATGTTTTCCAGGTGCTGCTAAATATACATAATTATGTTGTAACTGTCTTAAACGAACACGCCGCTACAATTTATGTTCAACAACAAAAAAAGCAATTTATTCAACTATAACAACACTTAGAAATAAATTCAACATAGTTAATAAAGTCGTGCCTAACCGGGATTTAACACTAAGGTTATTAAACAATATATCATAAATATCAATATTATTTCAAAAAATGGAGTCAGAAAAAAGAACCAGAAAGAAAAAACCTAATTATAAAAAATACAAAAATACCATTCAATATTAATAACAATATCGAGTGATAAACAGTAATAATTCACTAAGTGTATCGTTCACTAACTATCTCATGACTCTCTTTTAGTGAAGTTTCTGGCAGGGTATTTATTTACTGAGTAGGTCGCGAGAGTACACCTCGTGTGATAATAAATTTACACATTTTTTGTTACATTAAGTATCTGTGCGTCACCGCTAGAGAAGCTGATGTCAGTTTCATTATATATATATTTACTCAAAATACAAGTGATTATGTAGAAGGTAAGTCAGTGTTTTGATGTAAGTAAAAATTCATAGATGAACTAAACTATAGAAGGATATAATAAATGAACGATAAACACAACCATAATCATAAAATATAGAACCTGCTATCTCACAATGTATAATAGTTTTTGTAATTAACGAGAACAAAAACAAGAAACGGCCTGAATAACAGTATAATGTCTCTAAAGAGGTATTATACACCTACCATAAGTTTACTTGTAGTGTTTTTAAAATTTCTTATTCATTTATGGAAATATTCCAATAGAAATGAACAACTTAAGAGAGACTAAATGATGAGCTTCCTTTTATTACATGCAAGTTTGAAATCCAACAATAAATAAGTGGTATAATTTCAATTAAAACTGAAGTTTGGTTTTAACAAATTCAGTAATTTTCCTTACTAGTTGTGTTTTGCAATGTTGTGGTTTTCTCAGGTTCACTGACTTCCCCTCGAATAATTTTATAGGAACCGCAAAATAAAGGGAGGTTCGCCAGGAAATGCATTGCAGAGAAGATACCTGAGTTTCTCTGACCTCCACTGAGTTTGACACACACACACAAAAACTGGACATCTGCACACAGTAAAAAGTGTTTATTTTAAACAATCAAACACAATCAAAGTTAAAGAAAAGTGTAACGTGTGGTGCCTTTACTAGAGGGATAAGTATCGTATTATGTAGTTAATAGAAGTGTAACGTGTGGTGCCTTTACTAGAGGGATAAGTATCGTATTATGTAGTTAATAGAAGTGTAACGTGTGGTGCCTTTACTAGAGAGATAAGTATCGTATTATGTAGTTAATAAAAGTGTAACGTGTGGTGCCTTTACTAGAGAGATAAGTATCGTATTATGTAGTTAATAAAAGTGTAACGTGTGGTGCCTTTACTAGAGGGATAAGTATCGTATTATGTAGTTAATAAAAGTGTAACGTGTGGTGCATTTACTAGAGAGATAAGTATCGTATTATGTACTTAATAAAAGTGTAACGTGTGGTGCCTTTACTAGAGAGATAAGTATCGTCTCATGCTAAGTTGTTGTATGTTATATATATATATGTGGATACATTCTAGGCCGAAATACCAAGGTATTATATACTAATAACAACAATACTAATTTTCTCAAGCTGCAGGCGCTATGCACGTGACTGACGGTCGCTCTCTCATCAAAAAAATGATGTTGTATTTCATCTAACTAGCCAGTGGAAAATATCACTGCCGATTTCTGTGTTCGACGCTAAAGCAATCTTTCCCATGAGAAAACACAGTGAAACCCTAGTTAAATGACCTGAATGCCTAGGGCGAGAGGAAATTAGTTGCTCCCTTGACTGACATTCTATGTTATTAACATAAGCTCAATATGTAAAGAAATTTTGAAATATTGAAATATTAACTGAGAGGGTAAAAAACACGTGGTACAGCCGCATACCACAGTGTTAGAACTATAATATGATATATGGAAACTTTTGATTCTCTGAAATAAAGCGTTAATACAAGTTATAAAATGATATCATAACGCATTAACATTTGACTTTTTTTTATTAGTAAGAAATCTGTATTAAGCATTTTTGGTTTTTCTATGCTAGTTAACAATGTTATTACTTAGGTAAATCGCTGCCTTTCGCAAAAAATAAATTTAACTTAAAATTTTACCATTTATTTATTGTTGGATTTCAAAAAAAATTTACTAAAAGAAAGTTTAGCCTCTTTTTTTTTGTAAGATGCTCTTTTTTTGCGAGGACACAACAGGTAGGTGTATATATCGCATTAAACACAGAATGGACACGAACACGTTAATATAAACTAATATTTACAATGTCGCTAAAAGTAATATTTGCACTCAACCAAAGAATAAGCTACTGTGAAACAAAATAGTGTCAGAATTTGTGCTTATTGGTTAGAATTTCGCTCAAAGCTACATGAGGGCAATCTGCACTAACCTACCTAATTTAGCAGTGAAAGACTACAGGGAAGGCAGCAAGTCATCACCACACACCGCCAACTTTTGGGCTACTCTTTTACCAACGATTAGTGGAATTTACCGTCACATTATAACGCCCACACAGCTGGAAGGACGAGCATGTTTGGTGTGACGGGGAGTTGAACCCGCGCCTCTTAACTTGCGAGTCAAGCGCCCTACCCACTTGACCATGCCGAACCATTTGTGCATATACAGACGTGACTGTGCTATTGCTCAAAATAGCGTAATAATTTTCATTTGAATAAACGTTATGAACTGTTGTTCAAAAGAATCTCTAATTCTTTATCCCCTCCAGTGGCACAGCGGTATGTCTGCGGACTTACAACGCTAAAAATTGGGTTTCGATACCCGTGGTGGGCAGAGCACAGATAGCCCATTGCGTAGCTTTGTGCTTAATTCCAAACAAACAAACCAATTCTTTAGTTAACCAAAATATGATACTATTTCTCAAAACAGCGACAATTTTTTTTCTCTTTTCCAAACAGTAAGATAATGTTCCTGAAAATAGTGACATTTTTTCAATTGACCAAACAATAAAATACTGTTGCATACAACAACGTCAATTTTTTTAAATGTGTAAACTTTAAGATAATATTTCTCATGATAATATTAATTTTGTGCTTGGCCAACTGAAAATACAATATTTATGTTACCACTGTTTCCGATAGGATTTTTCTCACTGCTTAATATCGTATTATAGTGAAGGAGATCAGAGGACAGACAGTATTAATTACTTCATTAAAACTTTGAAGATATTCCCATGTATTTTACACGTTTCTGAAGATAATAACCAGTAAGAAGACAACGTATATCAACCGCTGCAAATGGGGCTTGATTTACACTTTTGGCTTTAGCCTAGTTCAAAGCTATTGACGAAACGATAACGGCATCACACACAGAAGCATGTCACACAAAAAAAGCTAAATGTATATGTTGGTATCCTCAGATACTGACAATCAATCTTTACAAAGTAGATGTGTATTGTTTTTCTATCCAAGCTAGGACAATCGTCGCTTATCCTTAATATAATGGTTTCTAACTTGTATGTTTCAAGGTATAACAAAAACCGTCGTATACTGGGAGTTATGTATTCCATAAATTCCCACTTAAGTTGGTATTTTTCGAATTAAAAAATAAACCAAATCCCGCTTAGTTTAAAAAAAATATTCCAGGATAAAAGATATTTTTATCGATCTATATTACTGAAGAAAATATCACAACTCCAAGATTCCGTTTCATTTGTTTGTTTTTCGGAACAGCTCTCACATAGTGAAATCTCTAGGATTTATTGACATCTCGTTCATAGGAAAAAAATCTGACAGCTTTCAAATTTTAGTAACTGAAAAATTAACCTTAATTTCTTTTATCTTCATTGTGTACCTATTTTTCGTAAATTTTAAAAGTACCGTTTGACTATTTATTGATTTCTTTTATGTTTTACTGTCATTAAATTGCTTATTACATACTTTTATACTCCGGAGTTTTATCATCATTAGCTTCACAACCTATTGCAATATTTAAGGTTATAGCCATTAATCTGATAATTTGGAATACTTAACCGTCAACTTCTTTCAACTCATTTCAATTGTTTATCCATTAATTTATCTTTAAATATCCTAAGATGTTTCTACATCTCTTATAGGCCATAACGAAATTGAAAGACTGTTTGAATATTAAGTGCAGTGTTCACTACAGAATTCTCTATTCTATTAAAATACATTGTTTTATGTATCTTTATCTAAGTATTATGGATAGTAATGTATGATGATAAACTTGTGAAAAATAATACAGAACAACATGGAAAAGTAAGTATGCGCAAACAGTACATTTTGTGTTCATTGAATACAGTCGAGTTCCAATCCTGTATATGTACTCTAAGTTCGTTTCTTTGAGAACGTACTAATAACATTATTGTTCGTAGTATTAAGTTTTTTAAACAACCATTACAATTTATCATTCATAAAAACCTACCATCAGACTATACGTTGTCTTCACATAATATCTGTAAATGATGGGGTTTTTTCTGATTACAACAACGCTTGTAGAGTAGCAGTGCCCTAAAGGGACCCTTAATTGCAAGTCATGTGATAAACGTATATTTTTAACGATTAAGTAATCAATTCAATTAATTTAGAAAAGTTTCTAAAATAAACTTTCCACTCACCAAATTATATCTTAGTCGAAAAAGTGACAAACTTATTATACTGTAGTTAAAGTGTTTAATATAAATATATATATATACAACTTCCAGTGTACGATTGTGTTTTAAGGTTTACATAACTGGATTCATTATGATTGTTAAAAGAACAAACAAACAATAATAAGTTTTCTTTAGGATTTCACGCAAAGCTGTGCAGCTGCTATTAATTTTAAGCTGATAGGGCTGACAGCTAGTTAACAAACATCACCACTGACTAAATAGTAAGAGTTGACTGTCACTCTTATAGCGCACTCACTGCTCCAAGATGCGTTCTTGCGGCAATGGGTCGCAAATCATTTTGATGTGGCGTTTCTTGGCAGTTTAAAGGTTAAGCATACATATTAATTTTCTCTTAAAAGGTTAATAATCAAATGAGAACTTAAAGTCAGTTCTTTATATCAGCTTCTTGCAGTTTCCTGCGAGAGAAGTGATCATTATAATTGACTACGGAGCACCAGTTCATCAACTACCCTTGTTTAAAACAAATAATTGTTACGTATTAGAATTTCAAATAGTTCGAAGCCGAGTTAACTGATAATTTAAATTTAGTAGTTAAATTGTACTTTGGATTTAGTATTTAAATATACG
>NW_013667378.1:151424-169090 GCF_000517525.1 Limulus polyphemus | reverse complement strand
CTAGTCTGGAACTTCCTTGATATCTTATCGAGGGTTTACGATGAACGAGTTTATGTAAGTACGATCCGCTGGGAAGCTAGCTAGCTTTGTCTCCTTGGCCACACACACGCTGTTTTCCATCGTTGAAGTTAGGTAATGTTTTCGTAATAAATACTAATGTCCGATGAGAATCCACTGAAGTTAAACGATTTGTAACGTTCGAAATTTATAAATATTCCTGGTCAAATTTCTTAAGTTTTCAGATAAGCGTTATAAAAATCACAGTTATAGCTTTCGAAATTTATAGCACATGTTCCCCGATCATGCCACGAATTTTAGCGTTATAAGCATTTATGTTTCCGCTGAGTCATGTGGGACTTCCTAGTAGTAATAAAAAACTACAATCGCGACCAACTGAATGATTTGAAGTTGTTCCTAAACTACTGGTTTTCATTGACTTTGTACAGGAATCATTGACACTTAAACACATAACATAGACGAGCACTCTGGCAAGTTAAGCCTAAAGTTGTCTTGGATTAAATTAGGCCTAAAAAACCATTCTTAATTTTGTTCTTTGGTTTATCCTTGCCCATGATAACCGGAAAGGTGTTAAAGAGCTCTAAACACTTGACAGGAAGTAAATTATGTAACATTTGATAGAGTTATGAAAGGAAACTATAAAATAAAATAACACACTAAAAAGGAGTGTCAAATCAATTGTAGGTTATTTTTAATCATAAAACTGAAATAGTGATTTACAAATGGTTCCGTTTTACTTCAACCTATCTATATAGTTTATGCTTGTTATCTAGCTAGCAGACAACCATATTAGACACGTCAAGTCACACTAAAAGGGTAAAACCATTCCTTCCAAAATAAAGATCCCGCCATGTTCAAGTATGATATCTCTGTTGACATTGATACTATTATCAAATCAATGGTTTATCTCCTTGGAAATGTTTGTTGGATTGCAGTTGGTTTGAACTATTTAAACATACGTACAATGACGGGGGATTCACTTACAACGACAACAACAGACGAATATTTGAACTACAACCTTCTGGATGCACAAACATGTAGCTGTTAAATATTATTAAGATTTTCCGACAGACGTTCGTAGCTCATACACTTCGACTTAATGTCAGAATTAAGTAATTTTGGAGAATTACGCGATAGCCATCGTAATAATAGCACAGAACTTCGGTAATCTTCGCGAAACTCTTATTACTTATAACATAACTCATCTACATTGTACTAGAAATGTTTCTGTAAAATCTAGTGGTTGTTGATCTATGTTGTAAATAATTAAAGAGATGGAAGCAATAAAACCAACGCTTCGCTCTGGAAGGAAATAAAAATCACTGTCACGTTCAGAGAGGTTATAAATGCTCCCCATTCTGACGTTCTGGGAATATATTAAAAATTGCTGTCACGCCCTGTAAAGGTATGAAAAACATTATTGTGTTTGAAATAAGGCCGTGTGTAACCTAGCTATTAGCATGTTTTGACTGTGAATCCAAGGATATACCTGCTCTTTGGTTTCCCTTCAACGTTATAAAGATTGTACTTATTCCTATCAGGAACTGACTCATATTCTTATGCATAACAAATTTCTGTTTATTAATAATGTCAAAAGAATATAGATTTACAACTAGTTTCTGTTTCTTACTTGGTTTATTGACGCTCTCGCGCATCTCCGGTCTTCTTTCTCTTCTATTAAATGCCTGTCTGTTATAGATCTCTTTCTCAAAAATCACGCCGAACACACCTATTTCCATTATTTCAGATTGCAACATCTCATAATCATAGATGTCCTGTTGTCTCCATACGCTGAAGAAGAAAGGTTACTGTTCCATCTAATCATTTCCTAACGATTTAGAGTGCTGTAAACCCTTAATCTCTTAAGGACTGATCAAAAGTCCATTGCTTTCTTACTTATGTAAACCCCACCGATGTTCCAAAGAGTAATGTTGTAAACTCCTATTTGGTGAGGCAGGAATAGCACAAAGGTTTCTTGTGGGTGCTGTTTACTAGCTGTCCTCTCACTTGTCTACCATTTAAAAATTACGAATGTGAATGCACAGATAGAGTAACTTGGCACAAAAAATCCATTCTACAGCAACATCATCTGAACAGGGTATGAAAAACGACGTCCGACTTGAAAAGGTATGGTAAAACGTTGTCTCGCTCTGACGGAGTGTAAAAAATCGTTGTCACTTTCTGAGGTGGTATGCTACGAAAACTGTTAATTTAATATTTGGTATTCTCATGTACGCTGATTTTCGACAAGTAAGAAAGTGAAAGCTCTAGCAAAAAATGTATTACGGAGTTAAATTGGATTCTGGCTTAAAAGAATTAAAGAAGGAAAGTGTACAAAATGAAAAAAAAAACTATCTAATCAACAAGCACAGATATGATAACATACACTCAGTCAGTGGATGTGTGCACAAAGGCGAGAGATAATTGGACTTCTTACTCTTTGCCAGAAAGATCTGTATCAAACGAACATTTCGAGACTGAGAGATTCAACTACTATTTACTAATTCGAATAAGTTCAAACTTCCCAGAGGGCATTTGTCACCCACGTCACCACGTCAGTCCCATCAACAACAATAGAAAAGACAGTCTTCAGGTAGTTCTAAGCCTAATCACTGCTGATGCGATTGGGCCGAGCTCTGCCCACTAATTAGCGTGCCAAACTGTCGTATTTTGGTTCCATGATTTGCATCCCTTTAGCAGGAAAACAAATCACCCTCTACGCTTTTGGGTTGTGAGTGCGTTAGAGAAATAATAGTCGAATCCCACTATTCGGTTTTAAAAATGCAGCCCTCGATTTGGCGATGGGTGGTGTTGACTTCTGTCTCCCTCTATCCTATCACTTCAGAATTAAGGACTGTAAGTGCAGATAGCTTTGCACAATATTCAATAAACAAACCAACTGATGCGATTAGGAATCACATCAGCACAAGCCTAAAGTAATTCTTCATTGACTCTTTTCATGGGACAATTCAGAAATACTAATGACGACGTATGGGTGACACAAGAATAAGTTTAACTAAATCTAATGCTGGTGATCTGTACTCTATACATCAATACGTGCGCTAACACTTGTAAGTTATATGGTTGTCCCGAAACGTTCACTTTTCTAAACATAGAGAGAAAGAAACTTCTCGTACATTTCGTATATACCATAATGTCATATACACACAATACCTTATTAACTTTATATCTCCAGTTAACACTTATATAATAGGCAATTAAACATAATAAAGCACATATCTATACATACCAACAGTCGAGCTTTATTGGATGAATTCGATGTAAAACTTTACAAAGTTGCTTTACTCTGTATTTAAAAATGAAACAAATATAATCAATAGCACCGGCGTTGATTCCTGTTAAAAACCAACACGATTTTAAACTCGAAATAATAACAAAAGGTTACCTCTCTTCTCTTAGGACTTGTTCCGATCTTACCACAATATGTATTGTGTGGCATAGCACTATTTTCTTGTTGTTTCTTTATGTTTCCTAATGTAGGAAACAATCGTAATAACATATGTGATCTCTACTCGCGGTAACGTTTCGTAATAACATATGTGATCTCTACTCGCGGTAACGTTCCTTATTTTCATCTACTACCTTCTACGATATTTTGCTATGGAACATATATCTAGACGTAAAAAGTGTTAATTGAGCATACAAATTATGATGTAGTCTGTACTTATTACATTCTTGTTCCCGTTGAAAGGCAATAGAAGCTTCTATGCACGCCCTCTGACGATGTGAAACACTTGATATACCTTTCAAAAATATTTGCTGTAACAACTATATAAATAAGACAAAAATATGTAATTATACATTTTCCTATTCGCATGAGTTTTGTATGGGAGAAGAGGTTTTTATTTGCTAGTAAACTACCACATAGCAGTATTTTTCAATTCAAGATACCTTTTTGTTTAAAACAGCCCGTGACTTATTTCTTTTCATGCTTGTTTGTTTGTTTGGAATTAAGCACAAAGCTACACAATGGGCTATCTGCGCTCTGCCCACCACGGGTATCGAAACCCGGTTTCTAGCGTTATAAGTCCGCAGACATACGGCTGTGTCACTGGGGGGCTCTTTTAATGACATTATTATTTTCTTGTGAGAGAAATATGTCGGTGTTTCTTGTTATGTAGTAGTTTCTACCAGAAGAAAGTAGCTAAAAATCTACCTTAATAATTAATAATAAATAGTCTTAATAATGAGTAACAGGCAAACTACTAAAAGCTTTTATGACCACTCTGTGCCCCCCGCCCGGTGGGACAGCAGTAAGTCTACGGAAAAGTAACAAAAAATCCGGGGTTCGATTCCCCGTGGTAGACATAGCAGATAGCCCAGTTTGGCCTTACTCTAAAACAAAGTAAACAAACTAGCAAAGATCACTCTGCCCTAGGTCTTCTGTTGGACATCCTCGCTATTAATGATGTTTTCGGCTCTTTTAATGATGTTAGGGATAATGATAAGCAAGAAAGTTGATAACTACCATCATATGTAGCACAAGTATGATAAGGTTTTCGGTAACCTTAAATTCATAGGATGTCCAACTAACATATATAAGACATCGCTCGTAGTATAAGTTCGAACTACAGATATGTGATTGGTTTTGAAGGGAAAGTGTTCTTATTGATGTAAATTATGGAATTATCCAGATTAACAATAATTTGGAGTAACATAACATTAAAGTATTGACTTTAACTTTTAGTATACACCATAATAATGTTCATTTTATGCTCTGCTGGAATATGCAGAACACGATTAAGTTAATGCTTGTTTTGTAAAGTTGTAATAAAAAAGCATATATCTTCTTGTTAGATCTTCAAACTAAATTGAAACATATGATTCACTGACGGTAGTCACTTTTTCTTTCTTTGTAATATAACTAAATGGTTTCCTTGTGGAAAGCGAAGTCTTTGAAATGAAAACAGAAGTTTTACGGCTTCATTCAATTTTTAAATGCTGGTTCTAAGAATCGTGTGCGCTCTTTGGTTGCAAACAAAAAAACGAAAAAAAAACAACTACTTTTAACGTTCACCACGTGCAACACTAGTCTGATCGAAAGTCTCGGAGTAAAGTTTTCAAGAGGCCATACTATTTCTATACATTTGAATGGTTTTCTGAGTCAAATACTTTTCATTTGGACTTTCTATAGACAAGATATTCTGACATTTTCATTCCAATGTAAAAGAAGTTTTGTATTTATTGCACTACACGTGTAATGTGTGATGCTGCATTTAAGATAAATATTGAATTTTTTTGTAGCAGAAAACCACATCGAATACATTAAAACTACATTATGCATCCAAACGATCCACTTATTACCAGATGATGCTAAAATACCAACAGTGGTAGTGGACAAAATGACAATTAAAAGACTTCCACTTTCTTTATGCATAAAATTCAAACATTCAAACTTCTTACTAGAATTCTGAAAAGGATTAAAGAACAAAAACTGGGATGTTGAACTTTGGACTCATTTTTAGTATTTTGGTGAAATATGTATAAGAAATTACTGTAGAGTTCTAAACAAAGTTATACCCACTAACTTATATGAATATATTATGAAAGATAGATTTCACCTAAACAGTTTTAAACGAGGAAAAACTGTCTCATTAGGCGTTTAAACAAATACAAAAGGTTATTAACTACAGTACACCTAATATATGTATTTTTTAGCCAAGGTCTCTTAACAAATTTAGATGAGCGAATGCTAATACTTTCTTCTTAACATTTAAGGTTCACATGCGAACCGGATCTAAATTTGTACATTCTAAGTTCTAAGTGTTTAGAAGAAAAAATTTTCAGAAGATGATTTGCGTGTGTTAATAGTATTATCCCTTTTACTGAATATTTTGAAATATTCACATTATTTCCAACATGTAGCCCCCCAGTAGCCCAGCGGTATGTCTGCGGACTTACAACACTAGAATCCGGGTTTCGATACCTGTGGTGGGCAGAGCACAGATGCCCCATTGTGTAGCTTTGTGTTTAACTTCAAAAACAACAACAACATCCAACATGTTGCCTCGCCTATTAGGTTACTGCCAATACTTAAGACATTTTGTGACAGGGCTTGATCTGGTTACTGTGTTTAAGTACTTTCAGGGTTAGAAACAATCGAATATGTACAGGAATTACATGTTAGCTAGCTGAAAATGAAAACTCTTTAGGTAACAAATGAGCATTACAATCTTCCCAAATAATGGCAGAAGGTGACCCTCAACAAAGAGGACGACGAGATATATAGATGGGAAAATAGACAATTTTTGGAATCAAACAGGTACATGGATCTCCAAACAAATTACACTTTAGAGAATTTGTCTTACAGTCTTTACTTAAGAAGAGCCATCACAACAGATTTAACTATATCTTCATTTGTCATTAAAATCTCTCTATATATATACCAACGATAATGTAAAGCAATGAAACGAGAAGATAGTAAACTAAACTGTTCATCTACTCTTTTCTCAAAATAAAACTTATTCATTCTTTGACACATAATAATATTATCAACAACTCTTCTCTGTCCACCTCCTTTATTGCTAAACATTACGATATTTTTTAAAAAATATAAATATTTCTGTTAACCCATTTAGCACTTACTTTGCTATTTACTTATAAAATATTGGTGTTTTGTTTTTTGGTGTTACAGTATTTCTTTCCGTATGTGTAGTTTTCTTAGCATTAGTTTAGGAAGCTAGTTGGGAAGAGGTATAACTCCTCAAATAATGTCCATATCTTTTTTTTCTTCTTTGTCTGCAGAAGATTTACAGCATTTTTGCTACGATACATTTGTCGTAAGTGCGAAATAATATTGGCATATAATATTTCACACGTTAAGTTTTACATTGCCATATTGGTGATATATCAATAATTTACTCAAGTCCTTCTTGACCAGTCCAAATAACATAATAAAGTCTTAATTATGATCTTGAGATCCAGTACTACTGTCAGATTATCATTGGAAAGGTTAAAAACTATAGGTAGTATTGTGGTGATGAACGTATTTACTGATAAAATGTCTTTTATGGGTTTTCCTCGGAACAACAAGCTTAATCACACTGTCACAGCAAAAGAAACAGCAAGTGAAAAGTCAAGTCCTTGTTGACTCATATTAATGCAGTAAAAAATACAAGTGCAATTTCCTTGTCTAGTCACAATTATGCAGAAAATGTAAGAAAAAGATTTTCCGTCTAGTCATATTGATACACGAAGACTCGCAATATGTGTTATTGTCTAACTACATTGGTGCAGAAGGGGGGAGGGGTGTAACAAGTGACACGTAGAAGTATTTAGACAAAAGAAAAGAAAATCTCCGTGAGTTTGCGATAAATTTCGTTTTTATTGCTTCTGATATATATTATGGTACGCTCGGATGTGAATTGGAATGTTCATGGTTCCTGTTCCGTTGCTACATAAACGTGTTCCACACTATGAGACTATGTTTACGCTACAAGAATGACGGCAAATTACGCTATTCAGTTAAAATTAGAGATGGCTTAGCCGATTGTGCGAACATTAAAAAAAAACTTTCGGACATTTATCTTAAAATAGCCCTTATTTATGCTCCACAGGGGCACACTGGTATGTCTGTGGACTTACAATGCTAGAAACTGGGTTTCGATATCCGTGGTGGGCAGAGCAAAAATAGACCATTGTGTAGTTTTGTGCTTAACTACAAACTAACCCTTATTTATATACACAGAACAAGAATAAGGTAATATATGGTTACAGATATGCAGCAAAATGAGAGGGATAAAATAAGCAGTGATTTCATTTGTGAAATACAATTTGTTTCAAAGATCTTATAACTGTTATCTAAAACTACTATCCTCTTTATACAGAGGTTGGATATATTATTCAAAACAATATTTGGAACCTCACCACGTCGTTACAGTCCATGTTACCATGTCCATTCGTGCTCTGTATGACGACTGTGCTTCTTGACAATAGCCATGCAGCAAAGTTTTCATTGCAAAAGGGCTAATTCAAAAGTATATCATGTCCAAAGCACGCCACTCGTCTCCACATTCTTTCCATAATTCATCTAATGTACGAGGACGACGGTTTTCTAATATCTATTTAACAGGATCAGTTACACATAAATCCATAGCTACTGCATTCAGCAACTTGTCCGGTATGCCTTCGTGTGGAATAATATAAATACCCGTTTAATGTCCAGCAGCTTAAGGTACGCTACGATGCAATGGATATATCGTGGAAGCAGCTTGTGTCATTTTTCTAGATAGAGATCCTTCTTGATTACGTTTCATATTGTTACCTGTGACAAGTGGACAGTTGCGGATCTTTTTCTGGATGGTCCTGGTTCTTCAAGTTTATTCATTTTCCTTTGTTTTTCAATGCTGCCACTAAGTACAAGAGATATCCTTGACTTGAAAATTCTAAATCCCCGACCTGAACACATTTCTGTGACCTGAAAGTATAAATATATTGCATCGGAAAGTGGCTTTTAGGTACTCTTTCTAAAAGCGATCAAATTTCGGTGGTATAACGACAAACAATGTCAAAATGTAGTTCTGATATATATATACCATTCCACCACAACTTCATTCATATCTACTGTGCTTGTTGTCCCGTGACTTGCTGACTTCTACATTTAAAATCGTTTTAATATAAGTAGTCAACATCTGGTATTATGCTCGTATCCTCCTTTGTTTTGAATTTGTTATAAAATACAACACGATTTTAAAAGTCTGAATTAGTTCTTGCAACCTGCATTCTCAAGCTTCTAATTTATATTGATAGGAAGAACTCCTCTCACCCTTTTCTATGTTGGTTTTAACGTGAATATCTTTAATGGTGCTAACGTATTTGGCTAAACATCTTCTATAAGCTCATCCATCTTATTAAAATACCTTTACTTTGTTTGTTTCTTGTTAAGTTGTGTTTACCGCGAGTACTGACATCCAATTTTTAGTGTTATGCGTCCTCAGACCTACAGTTGAGCCACCTGGAGGCTGAATTCCTTTGCAAATAATAATTTATAGTTACTTAGAAAATTACTAAATTCTTCTTTCCATCTGAGCTCTAAGAAATATTTAGAAGTTGATTTTGATTATACTTTTAACATTCATTCTAGAAGCCTAGCAACTAAACAACATTATAGTAAGATCTCAAGGATACTTAAACTAAAGATATGTCGTCACAAAGACCTTCAAAAACGCAGAAAAGTTTGTCAGCATATAACGAGAGAGAAATATTCAACTGCTCTATAATACAAGATTTTGTGTTTTAAAATTAACTCAAATGTTTGATTACTAATCAAAACACTGTATTCAAGGGTTTCGATTTATTTCTTTAAAAACTGATATAAAAATATATCCATACTAAAAATACGTTTGTAAAATGTTCCAATATAGTAAACCAAATGTGGAACAAATCCAAAGACAAAGATATGAACCACATGTACTGAGTAAACTGATATTCTTTCAGAAGTGTGCTTTAGGTCAAGACCAGTGTTTTCTAATAGATGCTGTTTAACCTAATGAAAAGCTCTAGTTACATGTAAATATCACGTCAGAAATGGTATGATAAGATCGATCTAATATAATCCTCCCCTAGCTGCTTTCCCATGATGTTTAAAATTTCTAGGCAGACGTACGCGTTTATCACGTCATCTTGTTTTCTGGATTTAACTAAATTATAACCCTGATCATATAAAAACTCGCATTTTAACTTTAAAATGTATCAAAACATTATGAAGTATAGTCCTCTAATTCGGTCTAGCATGACATGGCCTGGTGATTAGGACACTCGACTGACGGTCGTGGGCTCGAATCCCGTCCTCGAACATGTTCGTCCTTTCAGCCGTGTGGGGCATTATAAGTGACAGTCAATCCCACTATTCGTTGATAAAGGGTAGCCAAAGTGTTGGCGGTGGGTAGGGTCGACTAGGATCCTTTAGTCTACCACTTTGAAATTATGGAAGGCTAACGCAGTAGATTTGTGCGAAGTTTAAAATATAAACAAACAGGCCAAATTCTCAGATAAAATATTGCTACTAATCCATATAGTCTCTGATACCTACATTTACATACAGACTGAACAGGTATAGCAAGTTCTTCAAACTCGGAGTTGTTAATTTCATTCCAAGTCCGTATTCTTTACAAAACACTTTAGCATGTCTCTATATTTCTTCCTTCCAAACAATACTTAAAATAAAAATTTGTTTGGGGGGAGAACATTTTTTTTTTTCAGAAGTCTCTGTCTAGAAGTATTACAGATGAACAAAAAATGAGGACGAGTATTAAAGTTTTTCAAATATACAGTAATAGACTAGAGGGAAGGAAGTTAGTCAACAATACCCACTACCAGCTCCTGGGCTACCTTTTTACCAACAAATAATAGGATTAACCGTCACATTATAATATCCCCATGTTTGTAGGGGCAAGCATGTTCGAAGAATTCGAACTCTCAACACACAGATTACGAGTCTAGCGCCCTAATTATCAGGCTAAAAGAAATTTCACTAATTTTTGCTCATGTCACATTGACGTGATTATTTTTTATTAGCATTACTTTTTCATATTTTCTTACCATTTCCAACAAATAAATTATATGAAATCGAGCTTTTATTAAAATATGGGCAGAACGCGGCCCAACGATTAGCAAGCCGGACTTTGGGCCTGAGGTTCACTGGCTCGCGTCCTGTTGCTATAACAAATCTTTCTAGGTTAATAGTAATGGTTTTGAAAAGTGTAGCCCGAGAATTGATGAAGATTATGTTGACTAGCTGCCTTCCCTCTAGTCTATTACTTCAAAATTAGGTCATCAAAGACCGTTAATTTGATTGGCTGTTTAAAACACTCTGCCATTAGGGTCTATAAAAAGAGAACTAGTTCGAAAACCATTTATATCACATGCTAATTACAGATTCGTTCGTTTTAGAGCGCAAATTCTAGCCAGTGAATGACTTGAAGTGTTTCAGTATTCTATAAAGTAAGCGTGTTGCACTTGGCTCTCCTTGGGTTGTTCCAACAATGCAAGTCTGTGGAGATGGCGTAATAGAAAAAATGGCAGGAGTTGGGTTCTGTTGTTTCTTAAGATAACATGCAGGGGTGCCTAAACATTGTTGCATTTTCCTGATCAACTAGAGCTATTTTATACAATAATACAATAGCCCTCCGTATTTGTCTTGTACAAAACTGGTATAACATCAACTTTTCCGTTATCTTTTTGACCAGTATAACTTCTGGATCTCAACATGACTGATCATTTTAGGGATGAACGTGGATTCAAAGAGGGCAACAAACTAACGAATAAGTTAATTTTCAATTATTTCTTAATGAAATCTGGTTATGAAACTATAGTAATCTATAACAAGACTGGATTTATTTGATTGATATTATATTTCTCCAGTTTTATACACACACATATATATGTGTGTGTTAATTATCAATCACCTATTTTATGAAGTGTTCCAATAATTATGCTAGAGTAACAAGAAGGTAAACCGCTCAGACAATAAAAATTTAATATAAGTTAAAAATCACGCCAGCCCGACGTTTGATTTATCACCGGTAATCATTATGAAAGGTTTGATAGATTGAGAATAATTTATATTCAGTTAAGTTAGAGTACTTGTTAATTTCAAGACTAATTCGAAATATTGAAATAGATTTGGTATATATATATAGTTATTGTTTTGTTTGTTGAACTACTTGTGGTGTACGTAATTTCATTGTTTCGATAATTAAACTAGTTGTGGTATATATAGTATTATTGTTTTCATTCTTGAATTGGTTCTGGTGCTCATAGTTCTATTATTTTCATCAGAATTTCTACAAATATTTTATGATTTCAGACAATAAACTGAATTTTCTACTATTGAAACTATTTTATGTTTATTTGGATTTAGAACATATAAAAGTTTCTCGAAAATACCTTGTTTCAGGTGACCTCACGTTTGACACTAGAATTATATAATTTACGGACATAAGATGTAATATAAATAGATAGATAAAAAGAGAGAAAGACTGTTATATATAGTATGCAGAGTACAAATAGCTCATTGCGAGACAAACAAACAAACTCCCACTCCCTTTTTTTGATAATCTGGTCTTTTGTAGTTTCCATTTAAAACTTAAACTTAACTTTCAAATGGTTCATTTGTTTTTCCACACAAAACTGGCTTTTACCGTGAACTGAGTAAAATTGCTAGCTTTCAAAAACCAAATAACCAAATTACAGCGAAAATATCGGGTGATATCAAAAGTATTGGGTAAATATAAATTGGTCCCCTCGATGGCTCAGCATTAAGTCTGAGGGTTTATAACACTAATAATCGTCTTTCGATACACCCCGGTGAGTAGAACACAGATAGTCCGTTGTGTGTATATCTTTGTGCTTAACAACAAAATAAATAAAAATATTTTTTTAGTAGTCATTAAATAGAACCTAAAGTATTAAGAAACTAGAGTTAATTCAATCGACAATCATCAATAAAATATTAAGTAAGTAAAATTTTTTTTCTGTCAGAATTAAGAATAATTTTCGTATTGTTTGTTGTTGTTTTTGATTATGCACAAAGCTACACAAGGGCTATCTGTGCTCTGCCCACCACGGGTATCGAAACCCGGTTTCTAGCGTTGTAAGTCCGCAGACATACCGCTGTGCCACTGGGGGGCTTTTCGTATTGTTTTGCAGGTAGAGTTCCATCAGTATTATGTCAGACTAAAAGTAATAAGTAACTATGATATTTGCAAGTAAAAGTAAGTTTTCATCAAAATTTGGTAATAACAACAGTATGAATTGCGTGAGAGTAGTTTGATTCTTCGTTTAATGATATGAAAATCATTGAGTAGGTATTGGTATTTTCCATCAGTATTACATAAAACTGAGAATGATAAGTAAATAAAGAGTGTATTTTATCAGCATTACGTAATACTGAAAGTATATTGTAATTAAAGAGAGTTTTAGTAATACGAAAAGGACTGAATGAGTACTAATTTTTTTATCAGTATTAAATTCAGCTAAAAACTATTAAGTAAATAAAGGTAGTTTTTCCACAGTAGTGTATTAAGTAATATCAAAACTATTAAATAAAAATAGTTGGTAATATGAAAATCATCAAGTGAGTAAAGATAGTTTTCAATCATAACAAATCCAAAACCTATTGAGTGGGTAAGGGTAATTCTTAGCAGCGTCAGGAAATATCAAGTAAGGAAATTTTATATTGAGCATTCAAATAGTTATAGATGTTAAGCATATCTATTGACTTTATACAAAATAAGATATGTTGTTATTCTAGCTAGAGATAACTTCATTACTTTTACAAACTTTCTTGAATATTATTATTAGCTAAAAGTGACAAATATTATCTGGTTCTTTATAAATGACACAATTTTGTTGGCTTAACATATATGTATAATATTTTCTTTCTTAAGGAAATTTTGCATTTATCTTCCAAAGTGGTTTAAAATATCTTTATTCAGTGGTTCCCTACCGACTTCGCGATTGTTTCTTTGTTCATGCTATGTTTATAAATATATACATAAGATTTAAATAACCTGTTACAAAATACACTCAGCATTGTATTTTAAAGCATATTACTCACAAGTCATTCAAAATTATGCTGCATGGATGTTCTAAAAATCACAGTTCGTAACATACTATAATTATAGAAAGGTGTTAGTCTAATAATGAGAGGTACGTTTAATGACAGTAAACTTACAACAACTAAGTAATCTCTAAGGAAATGACAGTAAACTTACTACACCGGTGTAACTTTTAGGGCAATGACAATAAACAATGACAGCGTTGCTTTACATGCTCAGAATGGTGGCTTTATATGCCAAGATGTGTTACTTCTAATGGCGTAGTTTAAAAACTACAGATTGGTCAAAGCATCCTTCAGTGATATTGTTAGTTCAAGTAGTAATTTAAATTCAGGTACACGACAGTCTGACATTCTCAAACCCGATGAATAATTTATGGGCACCCTGTAGTATGGCCTTTACGGATTCAATTGACAATACATATCATGTGTTGAATCTGCTGGAACTGTTTTGTTCGAGTGCCTCTTTTTTTTAACGTGTTAGGTCTTGGATGATGGATCGATAACAATGAGAAATTCAGGCTAAGCTTAGGCACAACGAAATGTTTTCTAGCAGACTTTGGAAACAAACGCAATCTGCTTGAGAAATGAGAAAATCGTTCACCAGTAAACAAGCTTAACTGCTACTAGAGCCATCTGAATATTGGTTTAAACAACTTTGTTATTTTTAAATGATGAATAAAGTAGATGTAAATCGTGTAAACAAACTACTCCATTGAAATAAATCTACAGCATTCGCCTTCTGTTATCGGTTAATGATGAAGTAATGACACAGTTCGAAACTGAAATAACTTTGAATATTTCAAACATCACCCACATATTTTATTTGGTCTAAAATGCCTAAACGTTAGCATACGTAAAAGTCTACATAAGAAGAGCATAACCTAATACTTTTTACCAAAGTTATCGCATTTTATATCCAATTTTTCCACATCTAATTCGAATACTTTGCTTCCCTAGAATCAAGCTGCGATAACATCATTAAATACCTCTATATACTGTATATCGGGTGATGGTTAACTTCAACTGGCTTTGTTGACTCAGTGTAGTACAAGTTTGTGTTTCCTCATTCGTTTTCGTACATTAGATTTCAGTTACTTAAATACTTATTTAATTGTTTCACAATTTTGCCCAAATCTACACATGGGCTGTCTTCGTGTAGTCGTCCTTAATTTTGAACTGAAAGAATAGAAGGAAGGCAACTAGTGAACAACATCCACAGCCAACTCCTTTCTTGGGCTACTCTTATCTGATCAAATAGCCTTCGCTTTTATAGTGCAACCATACAGCGGATTCACAGTACGGGCACGTAAGTAGTAGGCAAAGACTGGCCCTGTATAAGTGCAACTCACTGATGTGTCGGAGTTTAAAATGAAGAATCTTTATACATCATTAACAATGATGATGAAAGTTTCTCGTTATAGAAAAGATGGATGTTTAAAATCGGATAGTCTTTTACATCAACAAGAAACACATTATTTTTATTGTTTTCCTTTTTAAATGACTGAGTTACGTAATAAAAACTTGTTTATTGCAATATAAGAGCTTCTTAGATGATAAAAACAAAGGAATGAAAACATTATATAGATTTTAGATTGTATCACACAATCTTGGATTGCAGTGTTGACACTGAAGATAGAATAGTAAACTCAGTAATACGAAAGATAACAACTTTTGGGCGTCATCATGATGATAAATATTTCTGTTCTTCTTTTTTCTTTTTTGACGAAGATTGTGTGTCCTCAGAGTTGAATTTTGATTGTTTTGGTGATTGAATTTGAAACTATAAATCACAATGTCATATACCTGATAATGGAAAACGACGATTCTTCCGACTGAGACAGAAAAGAAGCATTAGAAAGAAATATAAATAAAATTTAAATGAAAAAAGATGAGTTAGTTAATGATTCAAATGGGGAAATACGGTTTGTTTTTCATAATGTTTAAATCCTTCCTTAAAAGGGACACTGTCGTTAGTTTAGCCTCCTTTCTGTGTTTGATGCTTTATTTTATTTTAACAAATACAACTCTACGTATGACTTTTATTCTCTATGAGATCCTTAAGAACACATAAACATAAATTTCAGTGACAGAATCTCTTTTATCAGTAATCTCGACCATACATTTCGTTTTTCAACTTCATGCACAAAACCTGTGCTAACTGCTATCAGGGAAAAGCTCGAAACGCTCTTGTTCCAGTCAGATCCTACTGGTATCAAAAGTTACGGTTATTCTTACTGCCGTGTTAATCCTCTGTAATAGTTCTGTTTTTTTATCATTAGTTCAAACTAAAATAGTTCTTTATATGTGCTCGTTCTATCTGGTACTATTTAAATAAATCATTTTAATAGCATGAATTATTCATACTGAATGTGTAAACAATGTAGCAACATAATCACATATTAAATGAAAAGTATATTATGTAGGACAGGAAGTGTGTTCAAAGTCACTGATGGTGGGGACCGTGAAAATATGTTTGGGATTGACCTGAGTATGAACACTATGCTTAACAGGCCAGGTATGAAAAATGATATTCAAAATTTGTACTCACAGCCAAGCACAGCGAATTATTGCGAATTAATTGTAAAAGACTTTAGCAAAACGTGGAATCACTTCCAAACCAACACAGTACAGTTCCTCAGACTCTTGAACAAAGACGACCATCACCCAAACACAAATATACAGCTGCTATCTGTTGATTCTAGCTCGTAGGGTACCTGCCCTGAGACTGAATTAGATATTTTTCAGATGAAACAGGACACCAGCACATGTACAGATGATTAGAAATAGACTAGCCTGGACACTTAACACCATTGAAGTGCATTCCACTCACAGCAAGGCAAGAGATAACTCGCCTGCAAGAACATGTCCATTGGACATACAACGTATGTAGCAATGTTCTTTTTTACAGATGACTCACACTTTAATCAACTGTAGTTTCATTTGAAGAAAGTCTACAACCAGTTTCAACTGCTTTATTATACAATATCGTGACATAAGTGACGATGGTGAAGTACCTAACTTTTTGTCTTGCAAAATGTGCCATTATTGTTACATATTACACGAATCACACCTGTCCTTTGCCGCCAAAAATAATTCCTATACAATCTTCACATCCTTCAGTAGGTCTGTAACATTTCCTGATTGGCTTAAGGACTTGCCAATCAGTGATTGCCTTACCGGCCTACGTTGATCTGATTCATTTTATAAGTTGTACTATTTCCTATAGATCATTTTCCAGACGGTTCTGGTATGATTAGTGTCTGACGAAAAGCTTCAGCAGATATTTCCTTTGTAACATCTCAACCAACAATTGTATTGTAACTTAAAGCATGCATCAGTAGTGCTATACAGCTCTTGCTGATAATAGTGCTCATAGTCCATACTGAAGAGAAACATCATGAGCTGTAAAGATGCTAGGTTAAATGTCCATTTAAAACATAACCTAAGTGACCAATCATTTGCATATTAGATCTTATGACGAATCATCAGTGCCTGATACGCATACAAATAACGTTAACTGACATTATTTTACGTCACTTGAATTTCCCTTGTCATAACTAAAATATATTAAATTTCAATCACAAATTAGTTAAATGTCTTTTTTTATAGTATCTCTCTTTTTACCCTCGTTACAAAAGAAATATCTTTAATTAAATACACACTTCACCAGAGGGATGTAATATGTCACCTCCACGAAATTTCGGCCTAGAAAATGATCAAGCCATGGGAAAGATACTTAGACTATTGGTGCAGTGAGGTGAGCCATGTTGCTAGTGATTACTAGGTCTCACGGTGGTTGGTATTAAAAATCAGCATTTCTACCACTCCAGGGCAAATATGAGCAGCTCTAGTAAGTCTTGAAGTTTTCGTCTTTATCATGGAAGGTTGCCAGCTTAATTGTAGAAACATGGGACTGCTCCTAGATCTGGTGGGTCTTCTGGAAAGTTCAATGAAGCTATACAGCGTGGTCACAAGTAAAAAAACACCACCTTTTCAGAAAAAAATGAAAATTTTCAGTCATATTCACATGAATTGATATATTTATAATTTAATTAATATCTAGTAG
>NW_013667378.1:146186-150424 GCF_000517525.1 Limulus polyphemus | reverse complement strand
GTTTCGATAGGAGTCATCTATATGTTGAAATTGGGAGAATAAAACTGACTAGCAATCAGTTTTAACACCAAAGGCTGAACTTACAAGGGCAAGACTAAGGATTCATAGTCACTGTCTGGGGCGTGACGGGGGTTTTGAAGTCATCTTTGGAACTGGATCGACGTTTTACAAAAACACTTTTGTAAAGCACAACAAAGGTTTATCAGTAATAGATTTATTATATATTACTTATTATTAATGATGTTTTTGAAATTGCTATAAATATATATTTATTTTATTTCGTGATATAACAATGCTCATAAACGACCTTATGACATATATCCAAGGAACCACAGAAAATACAGCGGTTATTCTAGGTTATCAGTTCAAATAGCATAGCTAAGGAACATATGATTCCTCTTGTACGATTTTATCCACATAAAAATATAAAAAAGAAAATAACACATTAAGCTTTGAACTTATTCAAACAGCACAAATATTTCCAGATATACTTGTATATAAAATATATAGAGAAAGTTAGTGTATAAAAGAGATTGAATTCAATAAACTGTATTGGCAAATACGGGATAAGTATAAGCTCAGCATTCCCAATGTATGCATAAATTTACCAAGTGTGTAAGTAATATAAGAAACATGCGGTTACAACTATGTAAAACACGTAACACAGGAATGAATTGAACGTTAACAGGACTGGACAGAGAAACACAGTAAAAAAAGGCCAAAAATGTACGTAAAATAAATTACCTTGGAAGTCACTCTATTTTATTTTATCTTTGTTCAAGCGTGGCCGAGTAATTAGCATATCAGACAAGGGCTCAGAGAGGTTTGAGTTTGAAACGTGGCACCACCAAGTACGCTTCGTACTTTTAACTGTGGAAGTGTTACAAGAGTGTCAAGCAATCTCATTATTCAGCTAAGAGTGACTGCTTCAGGCAGTGGGTGCTGCTGAATGAGCAACTTTACTTTATTCCGTGGCTCAAAAATTAGGGACGGTTATATCTAAACATATAGGATCTCTGACCTGGCCGTTTAACCTACTCTATCCATAATGTGTCGCTCAGGTGAATAATAATCTGACCTGGTCGTTTAACATACAGTATTTATAATGTGTCGTTCAAGTAAATAACAATCTGACCTGGCCGTTTAACCTACTGTATCTATAGCGTGTCGTTCAAGTAAATAACAATCTGACCTGGCCGTTTAACCTACTGTATCTATAATGTGTCGTTCAGATAAATAATAATCTGACCTGGCCGTTTAACCTACTCTATTTATAATGAGTCGTTCAGGTAAATAACAATCTGACCTGGCCGTTTAACCTACTCTATTTATAATGAGTCGTTCAGGTAAATAACAATCTGACCTGGCCGTTTAACCTACTCTATTTATAATGTGTCGTTCAGGTAAATAACAATCTGATCTGGCCGTTTAACCTACTCTATTTATAATGAGTCGTTCAGGTAAATAACAATCTGACCTGGCCGTTTAACCTACTCTATTTATAATGTGTCGTTCAGGTAAATAACAATCTGACCTGGCCGTTTAACCTACTCTATTTATAATGTGTCGTTCAGGTGAATGATAATCTGACCTGGCCGTTTAACCTACTGTATCTGTAATGTGTCGTTCAGGTGGATAATAATCTGACCTGGCCGTTTAACTTACTGTATCTATAATGTGTCGTTCAGGTGGATAATAATCTGACCTGGCCGTTTAACCAACTGTATCTATAATGTGTCGTTCAGGTGAAGAATAAAAGAAAAAGAACTTAATCTTTGGACCTTCTTCGTTTAATTTATCTGTAGCACGTTGTTGTTTTTATGTTGTTGGCAGCTGAATATTCAGCTCGGAATCTTATAAGTGAAACATCATCATCATCATAGACAGCAATACATCGATAATTCTACCGATGCTTAGCTGCCACACAATCATGAATTATTATTACAAGCATATTAAATTAGATTGAATTTTACCATTAAAACAAAATAAGTCTGTATATTATACTCATAACATCACCATTTTAGAGTTCCTTTATGAACAAAATTTACATTATTTTCTCTGACATCCAATATTTCATGAATGAACAAGCTTAGTCGTTGGAGTTGTTTCATATCATGCATGTATAATAATATTCGGTTTACTTTGATGTAAACAACGAGAAATAATTTCATTTAATTAATTACATATCGTTTATCATTTCCTCGTCCTAAATAGTACTCGTGTACTTGTCGTTGTGTTTCATGTTGTAGTCCCAAAATATCTAACATAAATCTTATACAGTAACCATCTGAATAACCCTTTGTCTCTGATTGATAGGCCAACTATGTTTCACGACTAGCGCACGTGTCTTGCTTGCGCGAGAAGCATGTCACTTTCACCCTACGCCTTCTTGGGGAAGTATAAACTTATTATATAATGCTAGAGATTATTAATAAACACTACAATGTAAGGTAGAAGATGAAACATAGAGTAGCTATCTAGAGAAGCAAGAAGTTGACAGAATAATACATAACATGATTTACCAATAAATCATGTTTAACAATGAGTTGATTGTATATAAAATTATCTACCCCATAATTTAAGGCGAAATAGTTATATTGCATCAGTCGAACATCGTCACTGGAATATGCTGAGCTGTAGCTAGGTGTGAAATTCCTACCTGAAGAATTTCAATAAATACAACCAGACACAGACGAGCACGACTGACAGTAGAATACAAAAGGAAATAAAACCTTAAAAGTACCAACACAATCAAATATATATCAGTTCAAAACATCATTAACCAACACAAATATAACATCTACTAGTCTAAAACATCAATAAATAACACAACGAAAACATCTATCAGCTTAAAACATTATAATCCAACACAAACAAAACATCTATTAGTTTAAAGCATCATAAACAAACACAACCAAAACATCATTAACTAACACAACTATAACATTTATCACTTTAAGACATTATTAACCAACACAATCAAATATATATCAGTTTAAAACATCATAATCAACACAAGTATAACATCTACTATTTAAAACATCATAACCAACACAAACCAAATATTTATCAGTTTAAAACATCATTAACTAGCACAATCAACACATCTATAACTTTAAGACATCATTAACCAACACAATCAAAACACCTATCATTTTAAAACATCATAACCAACACTACCCAAACATTTATGAGTTTAAAACGTCATTAACCAGCACAACCAACACATCTATAACTTTAAGACATCATTAACCAACACAATCAAAACATCTATCAGTTTAAAATATCATTAACCAACACAACCTAAACATTTATCACAGACGAAAAAGAAAACTGTAAGTTAGATAATGAAAGTACTGAAACATACCAAAGATGGAGAATTTTCAAAAGTTTCACATTTTCATGTAAGAGCAAAGATGTCTAAATTTTAATCCTGTGAGTCTAGTATCATCATTGGAGTTTGGATACTTACCCATGTTATTATGCTTAGTTGCACACTCAAAAATCTGCAGTTATATTATTTCTAATTCATTTCGGAATAATGTACCCCGTAAAATCTAAATACACATTGACGCAATTTACTTAAGAGTAATACGCCAGGATTTCAGTATTTTCGTTAAGGTTATATGTACATCCTGATAATAAGTCACCGAAACATAAATTGTAAGCTCGCACAGCGAAGTAACAACAAAGCTATGAAGTTCTGTAACAACTACATGAACAAATGTTTTGCGCTTAGTGGCAAATGAAAACGACATGTACTTTCGAGAACACTTTAGTAAGTGTTTGATGTGTCGTTAATCATGAGCAAACTGCAAAGATAATGTTTGAAAGTCAAGTTTTTTTAATCTACAGCCTAACTCAATCAATAGAAAACTTGATGAAAGTTCAGTGCTAAACTTTGAATAAAAAATATTATTACGAGCACAAAATGTACTTATAAAAATATTATTTTGTTCAGTTGACAATAGTTTACCTCGAGAAACTAGAAAATTAAATAAGAAATACTTATACGTTGTGAACGTATTTTCGCGAAACTAAACATTTGTGTAATAAATAAATTTCTTCTTATTCATTGAGAAGATAGCAGGCTAAGAATTTGGAAAGAGTTTTGAGATATTGGCAATATTAAATAAGTGTAAAAAAAATGTCTACTAACTTCGTAATATATTACAAATACCACCATCAAATGTGTACTAACTTCCTCATGTATTACAAGTACCACCATCAAATGTCTA
>NW_013667378.1:144931-146176 GCF_000517525.1 Limulus polyphemus | reverse complement strand
AACTTCCTCATGTATTACAAGTACCATCACCAAATGTCTACTAACTTCCTCATGTATTACAAGTACCACCATCAAATGTCTACTAACTTCCTAATGTATTACAAGTACCACCATCAAATGTCTACTAACTTCCTCATGTATTACAAATACCACCATCAAATGTCTACTAACTTCCTAATGTATTACAAGTACCACCATCAAATGTCTACTAACTTCTTCATGTATTACAAGTACCACCATCAAATGTCTACTAACTTCCTCATGTATTACAAGTACCACCATCAAATGTCTACTAACTTCCTAATGTATTACAAGTACCACCATCAAATGTCTACTAACTTCCTCATGTATTACAAATACCACCATCAAGTGTAAACTCATTTTTTTATGTATCTTCCTCGAATTGAATTTATGATGAATAAATGACATTTTGAACTATGGCGTCTGCTTCCTTACAGCGCTTTGATAATCTATAAACCCGAGATTCAAAAGCACAACTGATTTGAACTTAAAGTGAAAGTTACTCTTCTTTTTGTTGTCTTACATGCATGGACAAAATGACAGCAAGTGTGTTTTCTGCACTTTACAATTTACGCATTAATATTGCCTTCCTTTGTGGATTCAGAATCTTCCAAACTTTGAATATCACTTAAATATGAAACATATTAATAAAATAATAAACGAAAAATATCAATTCGCCAGGATCCTTACTGTTTGTCATTAATCGCTTTCCTTCCATTAAGTAAGACTATCTAGTAATTTAATCTTTATATTCCATAATATTCCTAAGAAAACATAAATATTTATTTCTTTATTAACTGGTATAATACAAGTCATGTGTATATATACACTATACACTGTGAAATATGCTCTGATTTCCACGTATTATTACTATTGTTATATTAATGGCTAGCTGGAGTACCCGTCCCCTGTATGGAAGTTATGTAAATTCATGACTAATGAAAGGTTATCTTAGGACATGAAAAGCTGCTTCCTTTATATGTAATTGTAAAAAACGCAAGAACGCCCATAAAAACTGCAAAACATAAAATATGAAACCGCAAAATGTGCATGTATCTCCGCCTGTACCCAACAAACCATCATGCCAAATTTGGTACAAAACTGACGATTTGAATGTACCCCCGCATGGACCTAATAATACTAACTTTGGTCAAGCTCCATCTACACCCTGCGAAGTAGTTACATGGACATACAACAGACAGTACTATTATATTTATATAGAAG
>NW_013667378.1:128901-143962 GCF_000517525.1 Limulus polyphemus | reverse complement strand
CCCTGGCCTACATTAAACGTCTTTAACGTAGGAAGGACTATTTGAATACAAATATTTCAAGTCACATAACGATACGATGACACACTACTATGGGTCTAAACACAACCAGACGATGACACACTACTATGGGTCTAAACACAACCAGACGATGACTCACACTATTGTAGATTTAAACAAAACGATAATATGACCACACGCTATAATAACACAACAAGACGAGGACACACACTACTATGGGTCTAAACACAACCAGACGATGACACTACTATGGGTCTAAACACAACCAGATGAGGACACACACTATTATAGGTCTAAACAACATCAAACGATGACACATTCGTATGGATTGAAATGTAGCCAGAAAAAGACACGTATGGATTTAAATGTAGCCAGAAAAAGACACGTATGGATTTAAATGTAGCCAGACAAAGACACTTATGGATTGAAATGTAGCCAGACAAAGACACGTATGGATTTAAATGTAGCCAGACAAAGACACGTATGGGTTGAAACATAGCATTTATACATATACTAGCTGGAGTACCTGTTGCCTTGACGGAAGTTATGTAAATTCATGATTAATGAAAGGTTATCTTATGATAATTTAATTGTAAAAAACTCCAGAACACAAACTTTGAAACCGCAAATTTGTATGTATCCCCACATGGACACAATGAACCTCCAAACCAATTTTGGTGAAGATCCATCAACACGCTACGAAGTAGTTACATGGACATAAACCAGACAGTACTATTATATTTATATAGAAGTAGTTACATGGACATACAACAGACAGTACTATTATATTTATATAGTAGTTACATGGACATACAACAGACAGTACTATTATATTTATATAGAAGTAGTTACATGGAATTATTATATTTATATAGAAGTAGTTACATGGACATACAACAGACAGTACTATTATATTTATATAGAAGTAGTTACATGGACATGCAACAGACAGTACTATTATATTTATATAGAAGTAGTTACATGGACATACAACACAGTATTATTATATTTATATAGAAGTAGTTACATGGACTTACAACAGACAGTACTATTATAAACTACTTCTATATAAAACATGGACATACAACAGACAGTACTATTATATTTATATAGAAGTAGTTACATGACATACAACAGACAGTACTATTATATTTATATAGGAAGTAGTTACATGAACATACAACAGACAGAACTATTATATTTATATAGATAAAATGTCTATTCACTGAACAGAGCCCAATCATGAACTTCCCCTTTGTAGTAAATGTAAACATCTCGGGCTCAGTAGTAACATTATTTTATAACAATAATTACAATTAATATTTATAGCAAAGGTGTTGCTGTTTTACGCACAACTTTCTCTTTAAGTTTTTTTTTCAAGAATATATGAACATTCACCTCACAAATATAGATAGTTTCGGATTTTCTAGCTTTTTTGTAGAATTTCGTATTATACGTTTGCAGCAACCTTTGGAATAGAGTCTTTCTATGCCAATCTTCCAGTGCTCAGTTTCAGAATATATTGATTTAGGAACTAAGTCAATATTTTTACTTCTTTGTCTATTGTAAATGATTTTTTTTAAACACGCGTGTTCTACTTCGATGTTCTTTGCAATCAAAATACTCACATTTTGTGTTAAGACTCACATTTTATGCTTTATTAATTTCTATAGTTCTTATAATCCAGTTGATGGTATCAATATGGGATCTAAACGTGCAGTTGCTTTGACTTACTTCTTCAATAGTTTTCGTAAGAAAAAAAGCAATGGCCGAAACATGTTTCTCTTAATTTTAAACCATTTGTTTACAACAAAAAAAAACGTTGATGATGTATTTTTCATTATTTTAATAATTACGCTAATGATCTATTGCAGTGCTTAAATAGTAAACGTTCAAATACCAAATTCACAGTTGAATATGAAAATGAACCAAACTTAAGTTTTTTGAATAGTAAAGTACACGATCAACAGCGTAAGGGTAAAATCATTATGAACCTACGTTGTATGTTCACATAAGTAGGGGTTAGCGTGCTTGAATGGAATCTGATGTTCCGTGGTTCGCGTCCTCTTGTCGCAAAAACCCGCTCCATACTTTTCGGCTGTGGATGCCTTATAAGAGTCACGAAAAATCCTACTATTCGATTGAGTAGCACAATAATTGCTGTTGACTAGTTGGTGCTGTTGACTAGTTGGGTTTTCTTCCCTCTAGTCTATCATTTCAAAATTAGCAGCTTTGAGCAAACTTTCAAAACAAACTACTGTTTCTATGGCATTTAGAACTAACTTTGAAAATATTTTAATAAATTGTGTTTGCAGTTTTAATTAGCTGTATTTTAATACATCAAAAAATAATTAAAGTAAAAACTTGATAACGTGTTAAGCTTAATTTTGAATATACACATGAACTATTCAATAAATCGCTTGTCAATTAATTCTTCAATATTCTTTATGTCATAGCGAGTTTAATGGATTATATACATCACTGAAACTAAACAAGGCTCAGCAAAGAACGTTTACAATTCCATTTACTGTTATATTTATAAGTTGCATATCTTTGAAGGTAAAGCTACAAGGTTTCCAATTGTTACTCTTGTTGATAAAGATATTTTCTTTTTAGTTTATCAAACAACTTCCTGCGTTTTTCCTATGTTTTCTTTGCTGCTCTATCCTGTCTCTCAGGCCAATCTATTCACTTTAAGTCGACGATGTTAGTTGTATAATTTTCCAATATTTTTTATAAGCATATCATAAGCGTCCTTGTACTGTCTCGTAGTTACAGTATATTGTTCACCAGGAACGTTTCGTTTAACTATTTCCACTGTTTTAGCAAAACAACAACAAGCGCATATAGTTTGATAAAATTATAAAAAATTTACAATAACCAGCAGCTGATTTTTCTTACACGAATTATTTGTATAATTTGTTCTCTTTCAGTATTTTGAAGACTGTGAGTAACAGAGTGTATTTTAAGTTAATGCGTACTCAAAGGAATAGAACATAAATAAAGTAAATGCATTTTGATTTTTAATAAATGAAATATTTCTGAAATTGTGAAATGTTCCATGTTACGTCAGCAGAAAGTTTGTCTGGACAGTTGCCAAATCTATAAAGCGTTCTGCTCAGAGCCGTATAAATGTTCCCAAGTCTCACATATAATATTTACAAGTTATCAACGAGGTGCTTTTCTTGACAGAAACTTAATTATAAATATTGTTTTTACTTTTTCCTCCAGTTAGCAGCAATGTTTGTATTTCCCATGATGCAATCTGTTCAAACTAGACAGTTCTAAAGTACTTCGTACTGCCTTTTTCTTATTACTACAGATTTGCCCTGTTGTAAAGCTCGGATTTCGGAGGAGGCGAGCCAGGTTCAACTCAGTGCAATACAACAAATATTTCCCGCAATTTAAGCTGTATGTGCGTTATAAGAGTAACAATCATTCCCTTAGCGTGGATTATGGATGGTGGGGTACTGTTGACTGGCTGCCTTCCCTCTGGTCAGTATTTAAAATTATGGACGGTGGCAGATAGCTTTAGTAGCATTGCCGTAAGTACAAATACAAACACATATAATTGATAGTCTTTCGTTGTTTGAGCTAATATAATTCCGTTATGGGTAATGTTGTAATGTTGGCGTGCTATTGACGAGAGTAACTTATCACGTAAATGATAAGGTGATAAGCAGTTCCTATTATAGTACTGCAAACCTTCGTAGCTGCTACAAAATATTGCAAAAAAAAATATGGCCAGCTGAGAGTCGGTTTTCTCTGTATAGGATTTCTTGAGTGATAATTCAGAAAAAAACATAGCTGAGAACAGACTAATAGAGTCGTGGCTGAATAACCTGAGAATAATTGTATTAAACTTAAAAACAAACAGAAAAATAAAAATAAAATTAGCGTTGAGCGTGTGCTTCAAAAATGATCTTAAGAAGGCTTGAAACAGAAAACCATTGAATAAGATAACCAAATGATTGAAGTAGCTACAGAGAGGAAAGATTTTGAGATATTTTGTCAGTACAATATTCTTGTAAAAAATTAAAATGTACTTTGTTTCAAAGTAGAAAAGGATTGTTCCGCATTCACACCATCACACTGATCACATCAGTCTGTTAAAAAAAACATTCAATTTATGAAATCGTTTTATCAGGTAAATGTAAGTGTAAGTTATATATGCCCTGCTTGTTAGATTTAGGTAAAACTACTAATTTTTTTTTATATTTTTATCTACGAAATCATTATCAAACTATACAAATCATAGTATTTTTTGTCATATATATATATATATATCACCATATACCCACACGAACGTAAATATTTATCTTCTTTGAGTTTAAATGTGTACATATTAATTAATTTTATTTGTATTTATTATCTTTTTTTGTCATGAGTTCTGCCAGATTTTAAGTACAAACTTCCATAATTTTGAAACACTGAACAAAAACAAAGCAGCACCTGCCGCCACTAAAGCTTCGTCCGACATTAAACCAAATAACTAGACTTTCTGTCATTTTTATAATGCACCCACAGCTGAGAGTGGGAAAAGTGTTCATCGGCATCGCGTTGTGAACTTTAGACCTTCTGATCCGTAGTTCGGCACAGATTTTCTATGTTTCGTGAAAGAACAAATTCATTTTATCTTTGTAGCTAAGTAAAAAAACATTTCAAATTTTGGTCCATTTCGTAATAATTTTGCTATTGGCGCCGAAACTTTTCTTTCTCATTTTATCCTATTAAAAAATTAGAAATATAGCTTGAACGAATATCAGTCATTTCTGTCATGACACTTAACTGCATAACTGATAGGTTTTAACAAACACGTACAGCCATCCAACTTGTTTGTTTATCTTTTAAATTTCCCGTAAAGCTACTCAAGGACTGTTTGCTTTAGCCGTCCGTAATGTAGAAGTGTATGTAGGAAATTATGCAAAATATTATCTTCGTAAATTAAATTAACAAAAATAGAGCTTCATTGTTCATTGTTTATATTCAATTTACTTCTGTAATCTAAATCCAGTTCATTGTTTATGTTTGATTTACTTCTGTAATCTAAATCCAGTTCATTGTTTATGTTTGATTTACTTCTGTAATCTAAATCCAATTCATTGTTTATGTTTGATTTACTTCTGTAATCTAAATCCAGTTCATTGTTTATGTTTGATTTACTTCTGTAATCTAAATCCAATTCATTGTTTATGTTTGATTTACTTCTGTAATCTAAATCCAGTTCATTGTTTATGTTTGATTTACTTCTGTAATCTAAATTCAGTTCATTGTTTATGTTTGATTTACTTCTGTAATCTAAATCCATTTCATTGTTTATGTTTGATTTACTTCTGTAATCTAAATCTAGTTCATTGTTTATGTTTGAATTACTCCTGTAGTCTAAATCCAATTCATTGTTTATGTTTCATTTACTACTGTAATATAATTTCAGCATATTGTATGTTTTATTGTGTTTTTAATATAAATTAGTGAGTGTAATGTTGTTATTATCTACTTTATTTTACTTCTTCCTTAGATAAATCTCAGTTTCCTTCAAACATCACAAAGAACAATCAGCTGGCTTAAATTGTTGTAACAGAGAGGTTTTCGATCGCCACAATGCTAGAGACCATGAACTGGCCTTAAAAAAAAAGAAGTCAAAAATCCATTTCTGCCACCTGCCGACAGAGCTAGTTTTTCTTTCCTGCTGTTCATATATTAGTATTTAAGCACGGAAGTTTAAGGTAATATCCTGCAATGTTTTTTGTCACTTCAAATCTGAGGCCCTTTGGCTTGAAAATTTCTTCGTGCTCAGTAGATTGATTTGTTCGTCTCATCGTAGTGAACTGGAGGTAATCGATCTTAAAGTATTTTATTGGTTAGAATTGGTTAAAACTATTTTTCGAAGGAACAAAAAAAATATGGGGACCAAGTAAATATATTAAACTTTTTTCAGCACAAATTAAATACAAGAAAATCATCTCTAGAGAATATGTACGTGTTTTTTTGGTTATAGCAAAACCACATCTGGATATCTGCTGTGTCCACCGAATTGAATCGAACGCCTGATTTTAGCGTTGTAACTCCGAAAGTCTTACCGTTGACCCACAAGGGATACTTCTAGAAAAAAAAACTTTACCAATGGAAATGAGATGATTCATTTGTAATAAATATAACGAATATACTCGAAACATTTATCTCGTGCTTCAGTAAGGCAGATTTGTCTTCAAACCAAACCTTTAGAATCAATGGCACGAGCTTAAATTTGAGATAATTTTATACTGATTGATTACTTAAATTTTACAATAAGAAGCCACGCTGAATTGGTATTAATGCAAGAAAGAAATAAACAAAACTTATTAAAATCTTTACACTCTAGGGCACTTTTTCATATGTACGGTTCACTAATGTAAGAATTATGCATAACTTCATTGAGAATAAAATACACTGTACAGCGTGTGCGTGAAAATTACTGGTCTTGTTAGGCTTCTTGCCGGCCATATATCATTTTGTACTCTTTCGAGCGAAACCTATGTGTGTGTGTGAATTCATTTTGCACGAACCAAGGCTAGAGGGTTGCAGTTCTGGCGGAACTTAAAAAAAAGATAGTTTGTTTTACGTACAGTAAGTTTAAGATTGCTAATAAAGAGTACATCTCAAATAAACTAGTTATATAAAGCTGGGAGGAAAATAAAAGATTCCCAGGATATCATCTTCTTTCCAGTGTTTCAAACAATGTTATTCGTCTAGGTACCCTCTCACAGTTGAAAAGGATCCAATACAAATTCAGCCTTGGCATGCAACATCAAGCTAAATAGAATCCTTTATAACATTCTCTTCTTGTAAGATTAGATAACTTAGGCTTACAAGAATGCAAGCATAGTTGTTAGTTGTTAATGATTTTATTTCAATAGTTAATGTGTATAGAAATTAGCTGCAGTTTATTTATCTGGAAAGTGTGGCAACAGTTATGTACAAGATAATTAAAATTTGTTAATTTAAAAAGGGGAATAGGGATCATCAAAAAAGTACACAAACAAGTTGAATCAAAATGCAAGAATTGTATTTTCAAGCCTACAATTAGGGACTCTAATAAAAGTAAACAAACTATACTATAAATAGTTTCTACATTATTTTCTCAAGCTACAAATCTTTAAATTGACTCCATTTCTACAGTAATTATCTGTTTCAGTGGAGTCAAAATAGGGATTTATAGCTTGAGAAAATAATGTAGACACTATTTTCAGCATAGTTTATTTACTTTTTCTAGAGTCCCTAGTTGTAGGCTTGAAAATATAATTTTTGCATTTTGATTCAATTTGTTTCTGTACTTTTTTGACGATCTGTATTCCTTATTTTAAGTTGATAATTTATAATTATCTTGTTTCTTAAATATTTTATGTCCATTTATGTATAATACATTTTAAGCTGCATACATGCATATGTATTCAGTTGAATGTTACATGTTTTTCAACAGTTTACAGCTGTATTGGCTTTTTTTTTTCCACTGAGCCAGGTGGTTTTGTGTCTGAGGTTTCGTGTAAACACGCGATTAACAAGCGTCGAGTACAAAGGGAGCCGCTCACAACATCATCGTATATATTATGTATTTACAGCCACGTAAATCACCTGTCACCTGTCAAGGAAAAATATCCAAATAGGTCATGGACAGTCGCAGCGTTTCATATGGTATATGTGTCTAGCTGATTTTGCTGTAGACCTATGAAAAGAATAATAATAATATAATAATATTAAAATACCCACTCACAATTTCAGCGAAGTACAAAACTCAGTACTATAAATCACCACTCAGAAGAGTAGAGAAATCTGCTATGGTAATCATCTACTGTTAGAGAACTGGCTGAAATAGTCACAGAAAACCACGTAGAGACAAAGTACAACAGTGAACAACGAAGGACAACGAACTCGAGAAATAATGAACCCTCAACGTGGCACTTTCCAATTAATACGCTATAAGTTGCACAAATTATTTTCCAGTTAATGTGCATTAGCAAAACATCGGATTTTTTTCAATGGCGGAAAGTGAAGGGTTTAGAGAAATTCTTCAGGATGAAAAACAAAGGCACTTGAAATAATTTTAAAACTACCCTATGACATACTCAATACTACATTCATTACTGCTGTCCAGGTTTCAATAAAATATTATTAGCCGTTTTTTTTTTTTCTGTGGCGGCTTGTAAAACTGTAATCAATAATAATAAGGCTGGAGACATTGTTATAGATATACACATTGTTTACTCTAATAAATCAAAAGTTTTCCAACTAGCATAACGGTGTTTGAATGGCTTCTATGTTTCTGCAATGCTTGAATGACTTCGAAGAGCTTATGTTGGTAGCGAAGAAGGTGGAAATCTCGACTTTCAAGAATCAATTCAAAATTAGCCATTCAACCTTCGCAGGAGTTTGTTAAGTAGCTGTACGATTTTTTAAGATGGCTCTTGCCCATATGTTATATTAGAATTCTTGTGGTTTATGATAGTTGGCTCTCTTTAACAGTCCTGTTGAGTGCGACATTGTTGGAAGAGTTATGTTAACACTGAAGAACTGGTTTGTTCTATATATCCTTTACAAAAACTCGGAGGCAAACCTTTGATCTCTTGAATCTGTTACCAGAAACTTTGCAGAAGATTTTGATATAAATAACGTGAGATTATTTCACAATGACACTAGCCTTTCAAAATATATTTTCCTTAACAATCACATCACACCCTGTTTCTTTCTTAAGATCAGAATGCATGAAAAAATAGTAACGTGATCTTCCCACTTCAACTAACAGCATCCTTGTTATCAGTTTAGACCAGTAAAAATTCTTGCTTGTGATTTTCTTGTTAAAAACTGTCAAAATTTGTACAAAGCAATAAATATACTGTTGTCATATTGAACATGCACAGCAGTGCTGGCACCTGAAGGACTTAAAATTATGTGTTTTCTTATTTTCAGACTAAGTAATATCAGATTATTAAAACATCTGACCATTTAATTTTATAGGCTATGATTATAGAAAGATCAGTTATACACACAGACTAACAATGACTACCAAAGTACAGTCATTTATGTTTTACTTTAATAAAATTCGATTTTCCTTCTGTATATCTTATCAACTATCAGCGTTTGTAGAAGAGCCTCTCATTCAAAATGCCATAATAATTAGCAACGTTTCATAACAAATAATATCATAATTTATGTAATTAAAAGAACAATGTGAGTAAGTCAGTCTGTGTGTGTATGTGTGCTTGCTCACATGGAAAATAACGCAATACCATTACACCTCATAGGCGTAAAGTTTAAATACCTTCGTCAGCGAAGCACGAGTTTACCCGTTATATAACCTATAGCAGTTAGCCGTAGTAGTCACTGCTACAACTTCATTTATTTTCGATGTACTCCGCTGGGACAGCTGTAAGTCTGCGGATTTACAACGCTAAAATCAGGAGTTCGATTCCACTCAGTGAACTCAGCAGATATTCAGATGTGGCTTTGCTATAAGAAAAACATACTCATCTTCGATGCTCTACAGCTAACACATTACGCGAAAAAAAATAATTACAGGTTTCAAATGATATACAAATGCGATTTAGGCACATAAATCTATAAAAAATGTGCAAAAAAAACACGGCATGACGACAATTATTTTTTGCACTTTTTGACACCACGATTTTAAAAAGTCGTTATTTTATAACTATTATACACGTCTAACTATTTCAATAGAGGCCCCCAAAAATCGACAATTTAAGAACAAGTTTACCCGATAGGGAAATAAAATATTACACCATTTCCGTTAATGGAGGTAATGGACCCAACGCTTACAACGCTTTGTTAGTACTTTAAGAGAGAATAAAAAAGAATTGATACTATTATGGAAGGAAAAAGAAAATTTGATGAAACATTGAAAAACGAAGACAGCTGATTTTTACTCACTTGATACCAAAATTTTAAAAATCAACTATTTCATAACGTCACTTCAATCAAGAAAAAAAGATCTTACTCAGAGATGGCGATTATCCCCAAAGCAAGGTACACTTTGTTAATAATCATTGTATGTTTCACGCTTCTTTACTTGGAATATAAATATAACAACTCCATATTCTGCTTATTAGGTTTTTGTTTCATTCGTGTCCAACTACATAATAGAACAAAAAGCATTATTTAAAGAATTTATCTATTTAAAACATATACCTTTCTCATATATATAGTATTCCATTTAATAATGTTGCATATGTAAATAAAATCTTTAGGATTTAGCTCATATGACACAGCACACCCTTCGTATGCAGGAGGTCGAGGATTCAATCCCGTCTATTTCAGATTTTTTTTCCTAAACAATATTTCAGTAGTCAAATAATTTTAGTACATATATCGCACGCGAAGCATGAGTTTATTCCCTAGGTTATATCATTTTAATTATGAAATATCCTTTTGTTTTGGTTAGCTCTATATAAACATACGTTGACAGCTGTATCATAACCATAATTTGGGGCTAGTTATGCATATAAAGTGCTCTAAAACGTACCGATCTCATACAGAATAGTACCAAGTTACTGCTAAATTATTAGGCATGAAAAAAGAAATGGAATAGCTTCAATGTTTAAAACTTGTCAAGTTTCAAGCCCCCAAAACTTTTCTCGTTTCTTCGTTATTATAATTTGAAATTATACCCCCCTTTTTTCCCAAACATGATGTGATGATAAGATCGGATTGCATTTAATCAGCGGATCTAACACCACGAAATCCAAAATACTTTAATACAATGAATGTGATTGACTTTTGAATATATATATAGGGATCAAAGCAACCAGACAAAACGTTAGACTTCCTATCTAAAATCATAGGCTTAGTAATAGCCGACATTTCATGTGTAAGCTGTAGTAAAATGAATCTAGGAACTTTTCTCGTGCACCGAATACTAAAACACCCAAAATATATATTTATGAAGTATTAGAGATCGTTTGAGAATTACAGAGCTGTGTACACAAATAGTGTTACGTCGTCTAAATTCTAGACACACAAAGAGTTTACTGGGATTCTATGAGTTACATAAATTGTCATCATGCTGTGGCCTGGGTTATAAGGTAAATTGCTAGGTAATATTTCTTCTGTCTCCTTTTCTTAACCAAATACTTATGATAATGTGGATTTTGATTTCGATTTAAAAAACAACATACTTTTGTTATTGCGACCAACAGAATTGTGGAGATATATGCCGACTTTTTTTAAGAGCCGTTCTACATGCACAGAAATGTAAAATTGTGTATACACAAACGAAAACAAAATGAAGCCAACGCAACTCGGATAGGAGATGCAACATTTTCGACCAATAAAGCAAGTCTCGTTATTTTGATAGAAAATATTTTTTCAACTCTCTTTACTACATAAACTGCGATACTTTCGATTGAGTTACAAACGCTTAAACGTTTGGTCAACGTTAGCTGTCAAACTTATACCGCGAACAGTCGAGCTTTATTTCCAAAGTTATAAGCTTGCAATAAAATTGGCTACTGTTAAGTATAATTTTCAAAATATTGTGTGTGTGTATTTTTTTCTTTGTAATATTTTACGGCACGTCGCGAAAAATTATGTTCTCTTGTGATATATTTATAAAAGACGTTATGGCAGCTTATCCGAAAGTAAACACATAATTATGCTAACAAATTCAACATCTATATTAAAGCAGTACAAAATTATCTGAAATTTTAAGGAATGATAACAAACACTTCCCTACTCTTGAAAACGATATTTGAATAAATAAATGTATAATGATTTCATGAATCCTTACAAGTTCAACGAGATTGAGAGCTACGTTAGCATTACGCATTATTAGAAGCACGCATATAAAAAAAGATGAAATGAAACTGAAAAATCTGGACGTTTGGACTACTTTGATAAATTCCTCAAGCTTTCATCATCTTGATTTTGGGTAGCTAAAAAGACAAATAATCCTTTATACAGTTGTGACTAACAATTACCGTAGATGTAGTAGTGATACAAAGTGTTGATAGAAAAGTATTTTATTTTCTAATTTTTCTAAAGTGTGCAAGTATTTGAATCATTCTTTTCTCGGCATTTGAACAATGCAAAAAAAAAAATGTGTTGGAATGTTTCTCATTCTTGCTCTTGAAGCTTATCAAAAATGGAATCACCTAATAATACAATACGAGTAGTCTACAAAAAGAAAGAGTTTTTCTCCACACGCTGGTGAGTGGATGTATTAATAGTTCAATATCCTAGCGCTGGAAAATTGTTCTTCTGCATCATCATAATTCATAATGCTCGACGAATAACGACTGCAGTAAAGACGTGTGGATGTTTAGCCCCTGTGTATCTTTAAAGTATTCTGGACTTACTTCCATTGGTTTCCAATTCTTTTATTCTCTCAGGGTGAAGCTGTAACATTTTCAGACAACTAATGTCTTAAAACAACCGTACGTAATTGGAGTCATAACGCTCCACTCGCATATTTCAAACATAGCCTGGTTGTCCACACCCTCAGCACCATCTTTTGTTGAATTCTGACACAGTTATCATAATAGGTAGGCAAACAACAACTTATAAGCATAACTAAGAATTTTATTGATGATTGAACATACTACATGTTTCGACAGAACATTGGTCTGCCTTTTTTCAGGTATGATCAATACTAAGCAATACAAGGTTTATATATTGTTACAATGACAAAAGACCATTTCTGTCACATTTAATCCCTGTGTCTTTTATCTGTGTCGAAACATGCAGTATGTTCCACCATCAATAAAATTCTTCCTTATGCTTATAAATCGTTGTTTTCCTATCTATTATTATATTAGCATAATGTGCTTCCTTACATAAGGACATAATTGTCATTGACGAAAAAATGCCATTACTTTTATCCTCCCCTTCAACGTAAATTATGAATAATTTATCTTTTTTTAAAATAAATTAAGAAAATTAATGCACTATGGATCATTTTCGCTTTGATATATTTTTAAGAGCTGTATTTCTAAGAACTTACATGTGAAAAAAAATGTCAACCACACTACTTCTGCTATATCTAGTACCGACGAGGCCTTTTGTCTAATACCAGGTATCATCAGAACGGTTGGGATACGAAAACATAGTAGCTGTCTAGGCACCATATATATATATATATATATATCATCAGTTTCAATGAACAGCGACTATTATAGTGTGAACTAGATTAAGTGAGTAAATTATAACTATTTTCAATTTTATTTAGGTAATTTACAAGTCGGATGTTAGGATATGTATGAATAACACATTATCATATTGTTATCTATTTCTAACGTCGATTAATTATTGCATTGTTTTTATTTTATATGAGTTAAATTTGCTATCATTAAAAAAAAAAAAGAAGAACCAGAAAGCTAGTCTTTTTGTTCCCGGTGTGGGTACAATAACCACAGCGTTAACGGAGAAACTACGTAAGTATTTGTAAGGACTTATGAGTGGAGGCAAAGAAGAAAGGGTTTTAATATGTCAGTCATATTTTGTGCTTACAAGGGCCTTTCGCCTAATACTTGGGTTCATCAGGCTGTGATACAACAGACATAGTAGTGGTCTAGGTTCTATTTATATTAGCAATTTTCAGCTTACATCCATGTCACGGAATCCGTTAAGTAGTTCTATTTTTCTTCAGCCACACTATTTTGAGAATAAGTACGCCATCCTTGTATCTATCCTTAAATCATTTCAAATGCTTTCAGATGAAACCTTTAACAAAGTGTTTACGTGATTAGAACCATGATATTTTTCCAGTAGTGGTAATCAATCCCTTTCTTTCAGCAAAACAAAAAGTCACTTGGGGTTTCAAAACTATGTTTTAAATAAATTCAATTTTTCATATGTCATACTTTAACGTCGTCTGAACTTAAAAGTTTTTATCCGGAGAAAATATCTGGAGTAAATAATTCCCATGATGCATTGACGTAAAGAACTGAAAACATATAATTTTACTATTAAGTTATTATACAAGAATAGTCTGTTACCTCTCAAGATGCTTTACACCAGATATTACAATACAAATTATAGATATATATTTAATTTAATATTAGGTCGTCAAGAAATTAATGTCGAATTTTGGAACACTTTTATTAACCCCCCCCCAAAAAAACGTATATCACGTATTATAGTTAAACGAACCGCCTAAATAATGTGTAAAGTTTAGTATACTCTAATCCCTTATGGAAATGTTTTGATCGTTCGAAAGTGTCAATGATGGTTCAGCAAATTTCGTTCGGGTGACTTTAGCCTTAAAACTGAGATGGCAGGGGCCGACATGTTGGAATTGATATTGATGCCATGAAGATGCTTGTTGAGTCTAACCCAAGGCAACACACTCGTGAAATGGCCTTGAAATTGTATGTCTCTCATGAAACAATACGTAAACATCTAAGGAATATTGGAAAATTCCATAAAGAAGGTGTTTGGGTGCCTCACGAACTCTGATGTTTACAATGTGTGAATGTTGCTTTGTCTCTTCTGTCACGTAATCCGCGTGAACCATTTTTAGACAGAATAGTCATCAGTGATGAAAAATGGATTTTTCTATGCGAATATTAAATGTGAAAAACAATGGCTCAGTCCTAGACAAAAACCACTTCCGACCCCAAAACCTAGACTCTATCTACAGGAAGTGATGCTTTGCATTTGGTGGGACATCAAAGGAGTAATTCATTTTGAACTCCTCAATCCTCAGCGAACTGTCAATGCAGAAATCTATAGTCAGGCAACTGGAAAGTTTAAATCAAGCCCTTCACTCGTAAGTCGAAATGATGTTCCTCTTCTCCACGACAATACACGTCCACATGTGGCACGTTTAACGCAACACAACTTGGGTTGGGAAGTTCTCCCCCCACCCATCATATTCTCCAGACATGGTACCATCAGGTTTACATCTTTTTTGTTCGCTGCAACACCATCTTAAGGGGAAAACGTGTGCAAATGTGGAAGTTGTTAAAGAGGACATCGACATGTTTTTTTTGTTTTTTTTGCTTCAAAGCCAAGTGAGTTCTTTAATCAGGGCATTAACAACCTGATTGTAAGATGG
>NW_013667378.1:119015-127985 GCF_000517525.1 Limulus polyphemus | reverse complement strand
TAATAAATGTTTGTTTTGGTATATAAGTTGTTCGGGTTTTTTTCATCTAAAAAAAGCGACATTAATTTCTTGACGACCTAATAATTTACGGTGATTAATAAAAGACTTAAACTGAAATTTCTGTAAAGACATCAATATTTATTACAAAATAGCTAAGCGAAGTATTTTAATACTATTCCACTTCTATAAAATAATGCATATCATACTGAAAACTTCTCTGAACGAGTTTGGACAAAATCCAAAAAAAATTGTACGATGAGATCATGCTTTTTGGCAGTTTAGGTACGTGATCAGGAGAATTCGGCGGCAACTCAATTAATATAGTTTCAAATATTCCTGTCTACAAATGTTTTCTACGAAAAAAAGGTGCGTTGATTTTTATTGCGGGAAGATTTCTCCAAGCCTCGAAACAAAAACAAAGTCTATAATATTAAGCCATTGGAGCTTCCACTCTTCAAAATTATCAATTTACTACTAAAAATATAAATGTCAATAAAGTCTCTTAAGAAGCCCTTGTCCAAAGTATATACATTTGCAGGTTATTTCTCAATGTTGATGGTTTATATAAGCAGAAAATATTTGACTTCGATATTGATACACCGTTTTTGTAAATATCAAAAGCGCGAATATTTTTGACACGAAAGCTCGATAGCGTGAATAATTTTTGAAAAGAAATGCTGTCCTGACTAGTAATGTCATGCATGACTCCTTTAACAAGCATAACTCCCTCAAACAATTGAACTATCAAGATATGTACAAGGAGCATTGCTTTACATAAGTAAACAAGTTTTTAACGTAAAGATATATAATCTAATAAACTCGTTCACCTTTACATAGAGTTAAAATGCATTTTTATTTTTGAGAACCATTTTTTTTAACTGATGGAAAGACTGAATGCTGCCATTAAAATATTCAATATTCACATGTCCTTGTTCCCCAGAGTATGCTGGTTCTACTATAAGGTGGCTTTTCACTAATGTAAAATAACATATAAAAAACAAGAGACAGCTAATTGGTCTATATTGAAGCATGCCCTATGCGAGTGTGAAACAGACGTTCATGTGAATCAGTTGTTGAGATCTCATTGAAGGTGAATAATGAACACAATTTCCGTATCAAATAGTGTTCATCAACAAATTGAGTCTTCTGCTCAAACAAGCTAATTTAGCTATGAGTTCACTACCTACATTATAAAGTAATATCGATGGTGTCATGAAATAGAACATTTAAAGATATTTACTCTCATATGTGAATGGACTTAACAAGGCAAGAAACATCTGTGTTAATTAAATATTATTTTGTTTATGTAATTAGAGTTTTTAATCATAAAACAAGAAAATGTTTTGCTTACATGAAGAATGAGAAAACCTGGTAATTTAAAATACTTTCAAGATGTAATTTAAAAAGTAACTAATTAATAATTAGGCTTACGTGACCTCATAGAGCACTAATCATGACAATGGTGTTTAACATTTTTTTCAAAATGTACTAAACGCAAAAACGTTTTCATTATAATGATTTTTATGTCAATGAGATTTTCTCAAATTTTTCAACATGTTTAATGTACAACCATAAAATTATCTTATTTGTGTCTATGCAGTCTTTGAAAATTCACATTCTCTCTAATAAATATGGCATGCGAAAATACTCATTGGAAATATTTTATTTTATAGCTAATGGGGACATATACAGCAATGCGTGCAATCTTGTCTATTTTTGTGCTAGAGAGTAATTTCGTCAGAAAACTCTATTTAACTTCGTTACGTTTTAAAAGCAAATGGAAGATTTAATGTATTTTTATTTAGTAATCTTTATTCTCTAAACTCACTTGCAAACATTCGAAGTTTATGCAAAAAACGTAACTGTAATTTAACCAAATTATCTATAACTAAAATAAAGTCATTACAGTATTTTTTGTAAGTAGATTAATTTTCCTTCTCAGAAACCCACGCGTACTAGAGATGGCCCTGCTATACTTAAATTATGTAATATAAAATTCACTGAAACATCACATACAGTAAATTCCCTTATCGAGAGTTGACCAGAATTGACCGTCCCCAGACTGTGAATCCGAGAGTTCATTGTTTGCGTCTTTTTGCTGTAAAATCGCGCTCAGCATTTTGGAGCAGTAGATTTGCTCTAAGAGTGACAGTCAAATCCCATTATTCAGTCAGACAAGAGTAGCTGATGAGTTAATAGTGGATGTTGTTTTTCTCTCCATTCTATTAATTTACAATTAGGAATAATTATACGCAGGTAACCCTTGTGTGGTTTGCGCGCAAACTTGAAGTAAACGTACAACACTCACGAAAGAAAAAGGTTTATTATCGAGGTAAAGTCACCACTAAAAAAGTGTAAGTAATCAGTGTTCTTTACCAAGATCATAGTAAACAAAGTAAAATGTGGACAAATGTATTTCAACAGCTCTTCCTTTTTTGTTCGAAAACCTCAGTACTGTAGCACTATTTCAAAGTTTTATCTGATGGAGATTTTAAAAACTTTTTTTTACTATCAACGTTATTAAAAATGGTAGGTTGAAAATTTTCAGATTTAATCTATAGTTAAAACGTATCTGGAATTACGATAAGTAGTTTTTTTTGTCTGTCTATGAAAGTATGTCGATTAATTAAATTTTTGTTCATTTCAATATTATTTTTACAATTTTAAAGTGTACATTCATTAGGTTAATAACCAACAATGCAACTGTTTTACAATTAATATTGACGGTAAATCATAATGTCGCTGTAACAAAGGTATCATTGACTTGAAACTACTTAGCGCTTAAAAATCATAACTGGCTGCAGATGCTTTTATCTTATTCATTTTGATTATTCCATAACAGGTTTTAAATTAGATGTGCGTAAAATGCAAGTAATAGCACAACTTACTGTAGATTTTGTTTGTCATATTTATTTCTATTTGTCCATTACGGATTAAAATGAATGTTATGAAAGAATATGAAGTAAATAATAATTTTAATGACATTTTCAATGCCAAATTGGCTTCACCGACTTAGTTATTTTTAACACGACAGGGGGTTTCGATTACCTGGTGATTTCAAGTTTTCTATTTCACCGTATAGTGTTAGAAAAAGATGAAAATGTCACATTAATAAACTTTAAGGAGTAGCTTTCATTAAGATAGCTGTAGTTATTTGACTTCTTAGAAAGAACATTAACCTAGTGTAACAACTCAGAAAATATACATATCTAACTTGTTTTCACATAAGCAAATATATTCACCACCAAGAAAAACAATACAGTAACTGTTCTCAATACTGTTATGTCTTAGGGACTCGAAACAAATATCGGTTTATTAAAAGGATGGATGGGGATAGGATACAAAGTTATTGATATTTTTGGTCTCGTGGGGAACTTTGAAATGCAGGGGACACTGCCAATTTAATAAGCCATACATATTTGTATTTGATGACTATATGATATGTCTGAGTGATATGTCTTCAGTAGGACTTCACTTATGTTTATATTGTGTTTGAATTTATTGGTATATGTGCAATAGTGTCTTTAAAAGGTCAAACGTAGTAGTATTTATATAACACTTATTTTTACTTTCTAGAAGAGCCGAATTCAAATAATCTAAGCCATTAAACAAGTTCACTTTATGCTTTAATAAAGAAAATTTTAGATTTAATCAACTAATATTGTATTAAATATTATAGGAAAATCTTACTGAGTGAAAGAATAATAACACAGAACAGAATCTGACTAAACAATAGACTTGTTACTTGAAAATGATCTTCACTCTCAAAACATATTGTAGCTTCGAAAACCTAGTCTGAATCAATGGCAATCTACAAAATCGTTCTTTACTATAGTTTTCTCCTTAATCGGCTGTCAAATATCTGAAATCAAAAGAGCAGCGCGAGAAATAGTTTTGATTTTTTTCTCAACTTTTAACAATAGAACAGTGGCTATATACTTACAAAATCACACAACGACAAAAAACATAATTTTAACTCATTTACATAAAGCATTCAACACTTTAATAAACTAAAACTGAAATGAAAACTTCCAACCTAATATGCTTATAAATGATTAACTGTATTATGGTCACAATATAGGATGTATAAGTGAGATCATGAGCTAATTGCGGGAGTCTGATGTTCAAAAACCACGAAGAACTTAGTACTGAAATGTACGATTAGAAAATTCAAACATCAACCAGAATGTTATAATCCCTCACAATCTGCCTATTTCAGATATTAATTCCAAGTACTTGATAACAAAATGAATGTTGTCCCTACATTACCTCATACTAACCCCTTGAATAACATGAAAAATATCCAGCGCTTTTTTTTTGTTTCTAACTTATACGGCAACAGGTTCTCTTTCTCGAGGATACAAGCGTATTTTCTTCAGAAGACAATTCTACGAATGACGAAGACGACAGCCATCATGTTAACAGCTGTTTGACTGATTTTAGAAAGAAAAACACTATTTGAATACCACGAAACAGCGAGTTCATGCTTTGACAAATGTAGAAGAGTAACAAACTACTTTTCTACCCCTTCCTTCAATCCTTCTGGCTCCACTGGTTCAAATAACATTGATCTCCAGCTTACTTTATGATGTCCTGACCCTACTGGTTCTGACAGAGTTATATACATCCACTTACTGATGTTTCTTCTCTTCTATGGTAAAATCTACGGAGAGCTTGATGAAGTAGTGACTTGGTCTAGCTAGACGTTGTCCTAGCAAATATATTTCTCTGTTTCCATAAACAGCAGTGGTTAATGAAGTGTCCAACTGAATTCAAACCCCTTTAATATATAAGAAATCTTGGTGGCAGTTTTACAATTATTAAACACTTGAGAACCTGAGAACCTTCTGATTTAAACCAACAACATGATAACGTTAAATAATACTTTAACATTATTGGATACGTTGTTTTGAATACAGAAGATGCGTTAACTATGTCGTCTCATCATAAACCTGTCTTTACAGGATTATAGCTTTGTACCTTTGGTTTACAAAGAAAATCTGATTAAAAGTTTAGTTAACCTTGCTCATAAATTAGTGAGCTAGTATGATCTGTTTCATCTCGAGTTGAATGGTATTATTATTTGTAAACATGCTTTCCTTATAAGTCTGTTGAAAACATTACCAACAACATCTTGAAAACACTGAATGTCCGACTTTGATGTGCTAAAAAAAGAAAATAACACTGATCCTATAGTTTGAATGTAAACAATCGTATATCAAAAAAAAACGAAAATACGAAAATTAAGAAAACATTTTATAGAAATTATACGCTGGTACAACTTAATTATATCTTTAAAACACTCAAAAGATTGATAACTGTGTTCCTCTTAAAAACAAATTGACTTTATACAGAAATCCTTTGTAATATATCTCTACACATACCCAAGTTGCAAACTTGAGTACATTGGTTATAAAACCAAGAGGCTTTAGCTTGTTAATTTGTTTGTAGTTAAGCACAAAGCTATGGGCTATCTATGCTCTACACACCGTAGGTATTGAAATCTCACTTTAACGCTGTAAGTCCTCAGACTTATCGCTGAGCCACCGGCTGATGTGAGATTTTAGTAGAGATACAAAAAATATTGGAGTTTGAAATTTTTATATCCCACTAAAATTGGCAAACACACAGTGGACTGCAGTGATATTCAGCCATCAAAAGAGCAGTTAGAAATTAATGTTGATGATGTCATTGACTTTGTTGACAAGGCTGAGGAAATATCCAACTTGTTCAAATTCAGCCTATGCGTACATTTCTCCAGTCAAGAATTATGTTATTATAATAAATATAATTAAATATTGAAACTGCTAGCTTATCAGCCCTTAAGGGCCGATATACCACATCATGTTTAACATGGTTAAGATGTCATTATATGAACGATTTCTGTTTTTCATAAATCGGACGTTCTCGTGATTAGTCTATTCAGTTTAGTTGTTTTGCTGCATGAATGATCGCTTGTGAGCTATATACCAAATAAACGAAAAACAAGATTTAAATTATTTATTTAAAACATATGTATACACTTTAAATTATATAACTTATACCAGTTCATGTATACCGTTTCTGTTCGTAGTTCTCTGAGCCTATGTTACACCTTTGAAGACAAAACGTATGGTAGCTAGTTGTAAGTTTCACAGTTCAACTACGAACATAAACATAAAAAATAAAACGATAAACAAAAAATACTGAAGAATATCTATATGATAGTAAACAAACCTAGAAATGTTTTCTTTAAGCTATAAAACTGAAAGTTTTGTGTCAGAATATTCTATAAAGAATAACGTTCAAACTGTTATTCTAATATTTGTTTGTTAGTTTTCGAATATTAGCACAAACTTGTCCAAAGGCTATCTGGGCTAGTCGTCCCTGATGTTGAATTGATACATTAAAATGCTGCTAGTCATCAGCTTCAACCATCAACTCTTGGGCTACTCTTGTCCAATCGAATGGTGGCATATTGTCGTCACCTTTATAACGCACCCAAAGCCTGAAAGTGCGGAGTGTGATTTTTTTTTTGTGACGGAACGCGAACATTGGATCCAAAGATACATAATCCGACACGCTAACTATAGAAAAAGGAAGGTAGATATTTAGATATAGCAGTACAAAGGGTGGTCAGAAATCAAAATTTCTTTTCACCGTCCCTAACCATTAGGCGATGCTCGTTCCAATATTTGATCAAAAGTAATTTATTCACAATGTTTTCTATAAATTTCAGTAACATGTACAGGTGATATTTATCACAACATCCTTGAAGTACGAATTCCTTTGTGAATAATTAATAATCTTCTCTTTAATTTCTCTATTAGAAGAATATAGTTATATTCGAATAAATTGCTGACTCTTTATGTATTTATTTACATTGCCCCCCAGTGGCACAGCGATATGTTTGCGGAATTACAACTCTAGAATCCGGGTTTCGATACCCGTGGTAGGCAGAGCCCAGATAGCCCATTGTGTAGCTTTGTGCTTAATTACAAACAAACAGACTCTTTATTTACATAGAGAGGAAGACAAATAAAAATATTTTATACTTTTTTTTTGCATCTGCTGTTAACAATGTGTCAAAATTATTTGGCCTGGCATGGCCTGCTGGTAAGAACACTCAACTCACAATCTTAGGATTTAAGGTTCGAATATCATCCCCAAACATGCTCGTCCTTTCAGCCGTGGGGACATTATAATGTAACGATAAATTCCACTATTCGTTAATAAAGTGTAGTCCAAGAACTGGCAGTGGGTGGTGTTGACTAGCCGTTTTCCCTCAAGTCTATCATTTCGAAATTAGGAACGGCTAACGCAAGTAGCCGTCGAGCAGCTTTGTGCGAAATTCAAAAACAAACAAATTACTTTTGTTTTCAATGTCGCACTATCATTCTGAGCAGTTTTATTATGATCTATGGCCATTACTCAGATTAGAAGATGCATCTTGTTCCGTGAAATCTAAAAATAATTTAATGTTTTAAAGAAAAGCTAAAACATTCCAGAAAGTGAATTGTCGATGCTCACCGATGTTTTTGCTCCTTAAAACAATTTTCCACAACAAATAGTTGAAACTTTCGTCGATTTTAGTTGTTTTTAATCCAGAGGAGAAACTATAATCCAGTGAGCTTTCCTGCGGAAAAAAATAATCATCTTGCCATTTAGAAGAGGTTATGAAAGCATGTAAAATATAGAATGTAAAAAAAAAAAAAAACAGATTTACTCAGGAAGGAAATTCTTTCCCTGCGTTCTCAGATGACTGGTGATTTGGAACTGAAATTATTTTATTTTCCTTTTTCTAATCTCAGATTTGAGTCATTTTTCGAGGTAATGTCCTGCTTGTATTTGCTTGAGTGAGCTTTTATGTCCATCTAAACAAATATAAGACTTTTAGACTTCTGAATCGGCACTGGTTTCGAAGTTGATGCAGTCAAAATACTAAAAACTATTCAAAATGGTTTTAATTTTATCCAAATAGAATGAACAGTTTGAGAGAAAAAGCGAAAAGTTATAGCTTAATTCACGTAATTTACATAAGTGTAACAGAGAGATATTATATATATATATATAGTGGAATCAAATGAATGATTCTTTAAGCCTGTGTGAATTTAATATGGAATTTGACTCTCATCCTTATAACGCATCCAAACTGTGGAGTGTGATTTTTTATTTTGTGACTATAATACGTGAACTTCGGACCCCCGGATTCATACTTTGACAAACTAACTACTAGACTACACCCGGCCCTGTGATATAAAAAGATTTGTTTTCTTTTATTTTAATCATCCCACGGTTTTTTCCACAGTTCTGTAAAATGTATGAGTCTGTATAACATAGTATAATATAGTATTCGACATTGTATTTTGTAAAGGGAAGCTCGTAATAAACAGAACATTATTGTTAATTTGTTAAGCAAAAATATTGTAACCTTTCTTTGTAATACTTAATGTATTTTCTGTGTGAAAATTAGTTTTCATGATATGTTAAAATCCAAACAAAGATGTTTGAAATGTAATATTTGTTGTGGTTTAAAAAAGTAATGTTATCAAAGCCTGCTTTCTTGCGTTTTTATAAACCTTAAAACTTTCTTAAAACTTAGAAAAATACATAATATCAACGATTAAATATTGATTAAAATTATTCAATAACCCTAACATTGAAATATAATATTGAAGGACGGGATCGAATCCATCAGATTATGCTACAGTTAATTCTACAGTAGTGAAAATAAGGGTGATCTGTTTACGTGACACTCAAGCTCATATTATAATATTGATCTTTTAGGAAAATTTCCGAATGGTTATATAATTAATAATATGATTCTAAGATTACGAAAAAACCTCAGTCTTTATCTAATTGATATTAAAGAAATGTAGGCTCGATTATGGATAAAACCTGAAAGTGTTAATCTGTTTCAGATCTTTATCTAGTTGGTATTAAAGAAATGTAGGGTCAGTTATGAATAAAACCCGAAATTTCGATGACGAT
>NW_013667378.1:116152-118027 GCF_000517525.1 Limulus polyphemus | reverse complement strand
TTTCTCTAAGGCTACAAAACACGCTACAGGTAAATTTTCATACGTTTTTTTTAAGCTTACAATAATAAGTTTACGCCATATTTATTGAGACTAGAATTTACTAAATCTAGGATTTATTTCTAGTTTCTGTAGGTTTATTCAAAATATCACATTACAAGTAATTCATTTTCTTTAATTGATAAAACAATCCAAACTCGAATATTTGTCATAGTTTTTCCCAAAGTGGTTTTTACATTTCTATCTCAAACTTATGCTCAAAAAGAAGTTTAGTCCTTCACATCATCAGTGACTTGGTTTGTAAGCCATCACAAAATTATCAAAATCTATAACACATGATCCGTTAGTGAAGTAGGTTCGTCTTTGAAGTGCAGTAAACAAGATTTTCTAAATTCCTAGGTGACTTGTCCTTAGGAGGGAAAAGCTGTGAGATTAATGAACGTATGTTAGCCGAAATAGACTCTAACAACAGAAAACTGTCGCTTCGAACGAATTGCGTGAATGAATATCTTCAATGTGATTTAGAATGGTAAAATGCGGTATATTCATATATTATTTTTAGTGAACAAAAACTACAGAAACCCTGCTCTCTAGTAAAGAAATATACTTGGATTTAAAAGGGAAAAAAGAAAGAGATAAAAAAATGACAAGTTTGAATAAACTACAAACAAATATATGGTGGTGTGCGATATGAAGCATGTAGAGTTTTCAACGGAAAATAACTTGGTATAACTGTAATCAATTCAAACAATTTATAATTTTAAAGATTTCATCTGAGCTAAAATTTCATTTCCGGGGTTTATTATAAATAGTAGATTCATCACGTTCTCAAAGGTTGGAAACGTTTGGAAAATTTATAGCAGTTTTCTCTTCTTGTCATATTTTGGGAAGTTTTAACAAAGGATTCATTTCCACAAAAATAACATTAAATTATTTATTTGTTTGTTTTTTTTAGTTAAGCACAAATCTACACAATGGACTGTATTGTACCCATCACGGGTATGGAACCCGTGATTTTTAGCGATTATATGCCTACAGACTTACCGTTGTGTCACTAGAGGGCACATTAAATGGAAATCATTCAATTTAAATACTATTTTTTTCCAATCTGAGGAAATTTTTTTTGTACTTTTAGTAAAGCGATAAGGAGACTTATTTTAAGTTAAAATTATACTTGGTGTTCTATGTTAACTTAAACAACTGTATAGTTAGTTAACTTACAAATGTATGACCAGCACTGACGTACTTTTAAATGAGGTGGGGTTGTATATCAACCTTCACAGCTAATTTGTCTATACACATAAAAACAGCACGTGATTGTTAGATTAAAAATTGGCTTAATAAACACTTTGAAATACATTATTAATCAAATTACTGTATTCCTATCAGAATAATGTTAGCAAATGAAAAAATATTATTAAGGAAAATAAAACATGTTATTATCATTTATTTTGCAGCTGCAAATGTGTTTGTTGGTGTCAGAATTTTGTACAAATCTAAAAAAAGACTATCTAGATTTAGCAGTCCTAAATTTGGAACCGACTGACTAGAGAGAAGACACATCACTAACGCTTGAACTATTCTTTTCTGATCGAATAGAGGGATTTAACTGTCACTCTTATGTTGCACTCACAGGTTCAAAGTGTAAAGCATGCTTTTGCAGCAACAAATCGCGAAACATCAAACCACGAATTCATAGACCGAATAAGCTCAGCTCAGCTACAAGTTTTACATCATATTGATGTTAATGAAAGTGGTTCCTCTGGATTATTTAGATATGTAACTATTACTGTTTAACTTTGTCAGTGTTTCTGGTGTCATAAAGTTTTGTTTTACTTTTCTATTTTTTATTTTTTTTTATTTTCAATAAGATTTCAA